>NW_007781057.1:0-1155 GCF_000696425.1 Galeopterus variegatus
ACATTTGGGTTGCTTCCATCGCTTGGCTATTGTGAATAGTGCTGTTGTGAATATAGGTATGCAAATATTTCTTTGACACCCTACTTTCAGTTATTTGGGGTTTGCACCCAGAAACAGGACTGCTGGACCATATTGTAGTTCTATTTTTAACTTTTCAAGGAAGCTCCATCCTCCATACTGTTTTTGATAGCAGTTGTACCATTCTACAATCTTACCAATAGTGCACAAAGGTTCCAATTTCTCCCCATCCTCACCAACACTTATTTTCTGGGTTTTTTGTTTTGTTTAAATAGTAGGCATCTCCTAATGGGTGTGAGGTATAAATAATATTTTAAGATACACAGTTTTCAAAAATTGTTATTAACAAGAGTGGTGGATCACATGCTTACATGAGGAAATTCAGCATGGATAAATGTAAAATACTTTTTGAAGCTCAAGATGGGAGATACTGGACTTGATATTGACCCATAGCTTAAGGATTTACTTGGTTTATATGGACATTTTGGTTAGCAGTATCATTCGGCAACTAGAACAAAAACTCAGATTGCAATAAAAGTATAGTGCTCAGATTATGGGAGAGAATAGAGCTATTGTGCTGTGTATTGGTCAGACCATATCAGGAAGGTCGGTCGTGTCCAGGTCTGGGGTTAGATACTGGCCTGGAGCTGACATGCAACAGAGAGCAGCCGGACACAGAAAGGGTTTGGAAGCTGTGACCTTTTCATCAGGCAATAAGGGGATTGAGCTCTTAACCTGAGGAAGAGCAGAAGCAGATAGTTGTCTTCATATGATTTAAAGTGTTGTCAAGTGGAAGATGGTGAAGGCTTAGCTCTCTTGTTTGAGGACAGAACTAAACGAAGTCATTACGTGGAACTAGAGGGAAGCATGTTTCTAATCAACATGGGAAAAAACCTTCCGGCAGTCAGAAGGGTCCAGCTGTGAAACCTGCTGCTTCACAGGCTTCACAGCATAGAGTTCCCTGTCGTGGGAAGTGTTTGAGCAAAGGCTGCATGGTGGCAGGAGTGCTGCTGTAAAGGACATTCCTTTACTGGACGGGAGACCTGGCAAGATGAATCTACGTAAAAACTGTTCTCCGCCTTCTGTGCACAAGAGAGTGTGAGAAGATGGACAAAAAACAGTTCTCTACACAAAAAA
>NW_007781057.1:2549-3041 GCF_000696425.1 Galeopterus variegatus
TGTTGATCTTTGATTTCTTAGTGCAAACTAATAATGTTTATTGAATGAAAGGAAGTGGGGCAGAGTCTTTCATTTGTGTGTCCTGGTGTCTAGTACAGTGCTTGACATGCATTTGCTTAATGATTTTTATCATAATGAAAGAGTGAATATATGCATTTCTTTCCATTTAGGTCGTAAAATCATCATATGATTCTTAGAAACCTGAATGTGGTCGGAATGTGCATGGAGGCAAGCACATCCCAACCACATTCAGGTTTCTAAGAAAGCACAGTGTGGGAGGCAAACACGTCCTTCTCTTCCTTCCTCCCTCCTGTGTCCGCCTTCCTCTTCCCTTCCTCTTGCCACACTTTCCCTCCTTCTCCTTTCTCTTGCTGATCCTCCACCCTCCTCTTCCTAGTCCTCCTCTCTGCTTATTTTTCCCCTGTCCTTTTCCCTCTCTTCCTTCCCTCCTCCCTCCCTCACCTTTTTTTTTTTTTTTTTTTTTTTTGGTTA
>NW_007781058.1:0-1028 GCF_000696425.1 Galeopterus variegatus
GCTCTGGTTAGTACTTGCTATATTGTTAAGTAGGAGTGGTGAGAGTGGGCATCCTTGTCTTATTGCTGCTCTTAAAGGAAAATCTTTTAGTTTCTCCCCATTCAGGATGATGTTGGCAGTGGGTTTTCATATATGGATTTTATTGTGTTGATATATTTTTCTCCTATATCTATTTTTTAAGAATCTTTATCATGAAGAGATGTTGAATTTTTTTCAGATTTTTTTTCTGTATCTATTGAGATGATTATATGGTTTTTGTCCTTGACTTTGTTGATGTGGTGTGTCATATTTATTGACTTACATATGTTGAACCATCCTTGCATCCCTGATATGCATTGCACTTGATCATGCTGTATAATCTTTTTGATTTGCCATTGAATTCTGTTTGCTAATACTTTGTTGAGAATTTTTTCACCTACCTTTATCAAGAATACTGGCCTATAGTTTTCTTTTCTTTTATTGAGTCTTTGTCTGATTTTGGTATCAGGGTGATGCTGGCCTCATAGAATGAGTTTTGAAGAATGGGCTCTGTTTCAATTTTTTGGAATAGTTTGAAAAGGATTGCTATTGATTTTTCTTTAAAGGCCTGGTAGAATTCAGCTGTGAGGTCATCTAATCCTGGGCCTGTCTTTGTCAGGAGGCTGTTGATTACTGATTCAATCTCATTGATAGTAATTGGTCTCTTCAAGTTTTCTATTTCTTCTTCGTACAGTCTTGGTGATTTGTATGTTTTCAGGAATTTATCCCTTTCTTCTGGGTTTTCAAATTTGTTGGTGTATATTTGTTCATAATAGTCTCTAGTGAATCTTTGTGTTTCTGTAGTATCAGTCATAATGTCTCCTTTTCATATCTCATTTTTGTTATTTGGATCTTTCTTCTTTTTTAAAGTTAGTCCAGATAATGGTTTTTTTATTTTGTTTATCTTCTCAAAATGACAAATTTTTGTTTCATTGATGTTTTATTTCTTTTTTTTTTTTGGTCTTTATTTCATTTTGTTGGACTCTAATGTTCATTGTTTCTTGCTGTCT
>NW_007781058.1:2524-3041 GCF_000696425.1 Galeopterus variegatus
ATTAATTTTTTTAGTGACATGGATAGAGTAAATTTCATTTATTGTGATGGGCAGTCTAGGAACTTTGAAAAATGCATAGAGTTTTGTATTTATGACTATATAGTTCCAACATGTCAAAATTTTCATTTTGCTAACAATTCGTAATCAGCCTCTCCTCTCATCCCTAACCCTTATCAACCACTGATCTAATTTCAGTCCCTATAGTTTTGCTTTTTCTAAAATGTTATATAATTGAAATGTTACAATATGTACCTTCTGAGACTGGCTTTCTTTGCTTAGCAAAATGCATTTAAGATTCATCTGTGTTACTGTGTTCATCAACAGTTTATTTCCTTTTATTATTGAGTAGTATCCCACTGTAAGGTTGTACATACTTAGTTTGCCCATTTACTAGGTTGTTTTTAGTTTGGGGTCATCATAAAAAGAAAAAAATGGCTTCTATGTACATTTTATTTTTGTGTTTGCATAAGATTGCTGGGTCATAGGATATATGTGTGTTTAAGTTTTTAAGAAATTA
>NW_007781059.1:0-434 GCF_000696425.1 Galeopterus variegatus
TCCTACAACCCTCTGCTCATGCCTGCTCTCTACCTCTCTGCCTTAGAGACTGTGTCCTTGCCGTTCCCAGCCCTCTTTTCCATCAATACTGTTCAAAACCCTGCTTATCTTTCAAATCTGAATTCAAATGGCATCAGTTCTGCAAAGCCTTTTAAAAGGTGCCCCCAGAAGAATTTGGAAGCTCCCGCAGTTCTTTCTCTGTGTTCCCAGTATTCTGCATACCCCTCCCTAATATTACGTAAAACAAGTAACTGTGCATACAGCTCTGAGCTCATTTCTTATTCCCCTAGATTGTAAATTCCTTGAAAGGGAGGACTGTGTCTTGCTTTTTAAATAGTGCACTGAGTACCTACAGCACTATTTTGTCCAAAGTAAATGCTCCGCCAATAGGCTTATGTTTAATTTCACCCATTCAATACACACACACACACACA
>NW_007781059.1:2601-3040 GCF_000696425.1 Galeopterus variegatus
GTGTGGGTGCAACACCGAGGGTTGCGATCCCGTTACTGGTCAGTAAAAAAAAAAAAAAAAAGGGAATCTACAGCTTTCAGAGATATTTTATGTACATTCATCTTGGTAAAGAGCCATTCACTTATGATGCTTTAATAACTACTACAACCACTTGCCCCATATTGTTCTTAGATTCTGGGGGTAAGAGACCTATTCGAGAACTTTGAATGAAACTCCATGAATCCCAGGGACAAGGCCCCGGACTTTCCACATCTCTCTGAAGCAGAAGCTCCTCTTCTTTACACCCCTCCTGTCTGTGGCCATGCATGTTACCACAAGTTCATCATGAACTAACTGGGTGGCAACACAGCTCCCAAATGGCTTTGGCAGCATCTTTGGGAAGTAGGTATGCTCTTCCACAGAGGTTTGTCTGCCATAGAGGGCCCCCCTCCCAGAGGAA
>NW_007781060.1:0-471 GCF_000696425.1 Galeopterus variegatus
TGACTCGACTACCAACGCGCGGGGAAGGGAGGACAGCTGAGAGGAACCTCGCCGAAGCACTTGAGGCCTTTGAAGAGCGCTGCCTCAGAAGTCTCAGGGGCAGATAGGAAGACTGAAAAACTCCAAAAGTAGAGAGCGTGACTGGAGAGCAAATGTGATTTCCTGCCATCCAAGAAGCAGGCAGCCAGGTTGGGATGCAAGAGGAGAGTAGCCACAGCTGGTAGCTCANGGAAGATGTGACTAAAGGTCAGGAAAGGTAACAGTCAATAGAAGCAGACTAAGAGATGGCCGAAGTGTTAGAATTATGAGACAGACATGTTTAAATTAACTATCATAAAAATGCTAGAGAATCTAGTGGAAAAGGTGGGACAATTTCACAGAGGTAAAGTTTAGCAGAGACAGTCTAAAATAAAAAAAAAAATGTTTTAGAAATGGTATAATTACTAAATGTACTTAACACCAAACTGAGCA
>NW_007781060.1:1965-3040 GCF_000696425.1 Galeopterus variegatus
TGATCCTCTCTGTATAAGAAATACTGTAAATGCAAATGTAAATAAGAAATGTTTTTTTTTTTCTTCTCTGTCCTCTCCACTGACCGGTAACGGGATCGCAACCCTCGGTGTTGCACCCGCACTGTGCTCAACCAGTGAGCGGGAACTGGTCTCCACATGGGATCCGAACCCTCGGCGGGAGCACCGCCATGCTCCCAGGAGGCGCACTCTCCAGTGTGCCACCGGGCTGGCCCTAAATAAGAAATGTTAAAGGGTAATGAAACCAGGTGATATTTCAGATTAGATATCCCTAACAAGGAACAAAGTAAATATCTGGGTTGGTTAATGTAAAAGACATTTCTAGAACCTTTGTAAGTCTCTCTCTCTCTCTCTCTCTCTCTCTCCCCCCTTCTGTCTCTGTCTCTCTTTCTGTATATGTATATATGTAATCATATTTCTTTAAAAGACTATTGACTATTTAAAGCAAAACTAACAATAAGGTAGTTGGGGGTTATTGTACATCCATGCACTGTATAAGGACATTTGGTCAATGACAAACCAAATATACAGTGGTGGTCCCATCAGATTATAATGGAACTGAAAAATTCCTATTTCTCTATGAAGTTCGCATAATGATGAAATTGCCAAACTATTCATTTCTCAGAACTTATCCCTGTCATTAAAAGCAACGTGTGCCTGTATATGTACTAGCAAAATATAAAACAAAGGAGGGACAAAGGCATGGAATGGATAATTAAAATTAGACTGTTTTATGCTTCTTGCCCTGTTTGTGAAGTAGTGTAATATTGTTTTATTATTTAAAAGTTCCCAGTAAGTTCTCTGAGAAGGGAATTGGTGTGCTAGATGTTTGTTAGGAGTGCTTTGGACATCCCCATCTGTGGAAAAGGGGGCTGAAACATGAATGGAGAGAGGGAGAAGGTTTTTGATAGAGAACAGGAAAAGCCACTATCCACCCATGGGTGTTTGGAGCTGGTGTGGTCCTTTAGCTTTGTTCTGAGTTGGGACAAGGGAGCGAGGCCTTTTCACCCTATGATGAGCAGTCATGAGATGTTGACTGTCCCAGAAGAAGACTTGA
>NW_007781061.1:2279-3040 GCF_000696425.1 Galeopterus variegatus
TGAGGGTTGCGATCCGTTGCCGGACACGAAAAAAGACAAAAAAAGGAAAAAAAAAAAAGATAAAGTCCAAAGCCAGATTGCAACACAACCTACAGCCAAAATGAAAGCTGTCTTGATTTCTTTTTTTCTTTTTTGCATTTTTTAAAGTTTTGTGGGTTACAGTCCTTTCCTCCATGGTTGAAATTACTTTTTCGATTCAATCTTCATCATGCAGCTTGCTCAATACTTCTTTTAAACTTTTAGTTTTCTGCTCCTATTTCTTTCTCAATCACATACAATCTTTCTTCAATCAAGTAATTCTGTAGAATAACTAACATACAATGAAATGTAAGAAGAAAACCAGGTATGGGAAGAGGCCCAAGCAGGCTGGAAACCATAAAATTATGCAATGTATGAAAGAAGAAACAGCAAAAGAAGAGGCCAAGTGACCAATGAGGTGATCAGCACCTGGAAACTCAGCATTGCCGCTGAGATCTCAGTTGCATGTGCAGAAGCTCAGACACATCAGTTCACCCAGAAATGATCAAATTTCAGTGAATGTCCACCCAACTCACCAAGGAGAACTAACAGGGAGTCACCTACTGGGTAAGATGCCAAAATTATCATTCCAGGGGGTGTCAGGCTGACTGGTATAAAGGGATAAAGAAAACCAGGTTGGGCTAACAAATAATAATCACGTTAATGGATAAGCAATGAGGTATACTGGGTCATGGAGGCAAAGTCAAGGCAAACAGAAAAGTCGAAGTCAAGGGTAGGTAAAT
>NW_007781062.1:0-560 GCF_000696425.1 Galeopterus variegatus
AATTTCCAGCACGTGAACTTTTGGGGGACACATTTGACCCCTAGCACTTGGATAATATTGGGGAAGTATTAGTTGCCTATTCAGGAGATGGGTATTGGGGGATGTGAGTCCATATTTAGGGCTCAAACGAGGGTTTAGACCTATGAAGAGAAGGTGCACAGGTGAGATACAGGTACAATAGTCCCCCCTTATCCACGGTTCCACCTTCTGTGGTCTCAGTTACCCACGGTCAACTCCTGTCCAAAAACAGATGAGCTCAGTACACTAAGATATTCTGAGAGTGAGAGAGAGAGACCACGTTCACATAACTCTTATTACAGTGTATCGTTATAATTATTCTATTTTATTAGTTATTGTTATTGTTATTTATTAGTTATTAGTTATTGTTAATCTTCTTATTGTGAATAACTTATAAATTAAACTTTACCATAGATAGGTATGTATAGGAAAAAACGTAGTGTCTATAGGGTTCAGTACTATCTGCAGTTTCAGGCATCCACTCGGGGGTCCTGGGACGTATCTCCACAAATAAGGGGGGACCACTGTAATTTTGGCTAAAG
>NW_007781062.1:2411-3040 GCF_000696425.1 Galeopterus variegatus
TTTGCCCTCATCTCTGCCAGGGGTGCCCAAATCCCCATCATTCATTGGCCTGGGAAATGCTGCTTACCCTTTCAAGGCCCGGCTCCCGTGTCACCTGCCACCTGCAGCCCCTCCCCGGGGTCCCACCTACATGCACTGTACACGTGTGCCACCCAGACCCTGAGCTGGGGAGGAAAGGGGCTGTACCCTACTCACCTCTTTTTGTATTTATTCACGAGCATTCACAGATGCTCATTCATTTTAATTCATTGAGCATCTGCTATTTGCCAGGGAATTTCCACCCCTTGGAAGGAGACCCAGATACTCCCAAGATATAGGTTCTGCCTTTCAGGAGCCTTCCTTCTGTTAAGAGAGAGCCTTGTTGAGCTATGTGTGGGATGCTGTGCTTGACAACTTGCTATTTCCTTTCTTCCCTGTGAAATACAAACTTAGTTTATGGTATTAGTTCACTTTAATTCTGCCATGAGATTTGCGGTGGTGGTTTTAAAATTCAGAGCTCACCGGATGTTAATCCTCTTGTGATAGTCTGTTCCTAATTATATTAGAAGAAGAGCAAAGAAGGAGCTTGGGTTTTTTTTTTTTTTTTTCCTTTTTGTCTTTTTTCGTGTCCGGCAACGGATCGCAACCCT
>NW_007781063.1:0-3040 GCF_000696425.1 Galeopterus variegatus
GCGTGCATGATGGCAGCTTTTGTGATCGTCCTCATGGTGTCACCACCAGAGAGGGACAGGCCAGAGGCAGGTGACCATCACTGGCTCCATCACTGTCGCCAGGGGAAGACCTGAGACGACGGACAGTGGCTCACATTTGGATTTTGATTAGCCCTGGGGAGGGAGTCTTTTCGAGAAGCAGGGACCCCTGTCCTGGGACAATGGACAACAGGGCCCACCACCCCTGGACACTGACATCTCTTCCTGTCACCTCCCTGCCCCACCTCTGCTTTCCCGGCCTTGGGGAACGTCTGTCTTCAGAGCCCATTATTATATGGCTTGAAAATCCAAAGGGAGATGGAGGTTTTCTCAGCTGCATTTTTGGGGGACACAGGTCTGGGACAGCAGCTGTGTGGCTTTCTGAGCTGAATGCCTTGAAGGATCTAAGCAGAGAGTGAAGGAAGAACAAAAGCCCTGTTCTCAGAAGCATGGCAAAAATGAAACCAAATAAAACCCCCCTAAAAATCCCGACGGTGGCAGAGGAAATACAACTCGACGCTTCTGCACCGCATATTCGGTCATAAAGGAAAGTTTCATTGATAGGCCGCTGTGGCATGATCACGTTTGGACTTGAGGGAGAATGTGCTGGAAAACCATGTGGAGACGTGGCCTGGAAGGGGAGGGCAGCTGATATGTGCATCTGGGTGGTGCATGGTGGCCGTCCAGGAGCTGGTCGGGGCCGGGGCTGGGGCTGAGCTTGCAAGGACACTGGACAGAGCTGGCTCAGTTCATGCACAGCAGCTGGGTCAGGGGACTGCCAGCCGGGCCTGCCCCCTGCGGGGTCCCACCTTGATTCAGTCACCAAAAGACCTGCCTGGAAGTCTCTTTAAAGACTGGCCTTTAGGCCCAGTGGTACACTGGAGAGTGTGCTGCTTGGGAGCGCGGCGGTGCTCCCGCCGAGGGTTCGGATCCCATGTGGAGACCGGTTCCCGCTCACTGGCTGAGCGCGGTGCGGGCGCAACACCGAGGGTTGCGATCCCGTTGCCGGTCCCCGGTGCGGGCGCGACACCAAGGGTTGCGATCCCGTTACCGGTCAGTAAAAAAGACAAAAAAAAGGAAAAAAAAAAAGACTGGCCTTTATTTATTTATTTTTTTTGTCTTTTTCCATGTCCGGCAATGGATTGCAACCCTCAGTGTCGCCCCCGTACCTCTGGGACAGCAGCTGTGTGGCTTTCTGAGCTGAATGCCTTGAAGGATCTAAGCAGAGAGTGAAGGAAGAACAAAAGCCCTGTTCTCAGAAGCATGGCAAAAATGAAACCAAATAAAACCCCCCTAAAAATCCCGACGGTGGCAGAGGAAATACAACTCGACGCTTCTGCACCGCATATTCGGTCATAAAGGAAAGTTTCATTGATAGGCCGCTGTGGCATGATCACGTTTGGACTTGAGGGAGAATGTGCTGGAAAACCATGTGGAGACGTGGCCTGGAAGGGGAGGGCAGCTGATATGTGCATCTGGGTGGTGCATGGTGGCCGTCCAGGAGCTGGTCGGGGCCGGGGCTGGGGCTGAGCTTGCAAGGACACTGGACAGAGCTGGCTCAGTTCATGCACAGCAGCTGGGTCAGGGGACTGCCAGCTGGGCTTGCCCCCTGCGGGGTCCCACCTTGATTCAGTCACCAAAAGACCTGTCCGGAAGTCTCTTTAAAGACTGGCCTTTAGGCCCGGTGGCGCACTGGAGAGTGCACTGCTTGGGAGCGTGGCGGCGCTCCCGCTGAGGGTTCGGATCCCATGTGGAGACCGGTTCCCACTCACTGGCTGAGCGCGGTGCGAGCGCAACACCAAGGGTTGCGATCCCATTGCCGGTCCCTGGTGTGGGCGCGACACCGAGGGTTGCGATCCCGTTACCGGTCAGTAAAAAAGACAAAAAAAAGGAAAAAAAGAAAAAGACTGGCCTTTAAACACTCAGCATGGATAGTCACAATCGAGTGACGTGGCTGCGTTCTCCGCAGAGAGAGGGGCAGAACATGGTGACTGAAAGGGGACCTGCACACCCCATCTCTCTCCTTCTAATCCAGCTCCCATACTGAGGGGTGCAGTTTTGGGGACAGGGAGTGTCGTAAGGGGATGGAGTTGAAGATGTGGAAACGTTCACTCCCCTTTCACAGGGTGACACCGTCCCAGGGATGGAGCCCCGCCTGTCTCCACATGGCAGCTGGCTGTGGCCTGTGGCTGGTCCCCTCTTAGCACCACTAACCCGAGCTGCTGCTTGCGGGGTTTTCAGTTCTGCTTGGTGGCTTTGGGCTGCTGTCAGCCCACTGTGGGAGTGGGTGGTCTGTCTCACGGGGTGGGCCGCAGGGAGGGCCTGGATGTCGTCTGGGGGCGCCCCACCTCTCTGCACAGTGGTTCTGCTCTGGGAAGGGCTGGTGGGCTTCCCTGGGCATGGAGCAGTGGCCACTTTAGTTCCCTAGTGATCTCTGTGACTCCACTGTAGATGGAGGCTCTGACCCCTTGTGGCTCCTTTGACCCTTTCGGATGAGGAAGGGAATGAAACTGGGTCCCGTGCAGGTGGCAGTGGGCTATGCTTCTGGACACAGCGTGTGCCACGTCCGTGCAGTGCTCTGGGCTTGGGGAGCTGTTGTGACGTTGGTTCGCTCAGTTCATTCGTGATGGATCTGTCCACTTTCTCACTCACTCACGAGGGCTGGCATTTCATTGTTTAGTCGTGATGAGACAGGTCTTCTGATCTTCTATGTCCACTGCCTGCCACCATGCCAAGCCCATGGTAGGGACTCTGCATGGGTTTGGTGACTTCTCTTCTGGCTTCACCTTCGTTATTGTGGAAGTCCTAAGCCCCAGGACTTCAGAATGTGGCCTTATTCGGAGATAGGGTCTCTAAAGAGGTGATTACATTAAAACAAGGTCATGAGTGTGAGGCCTGACCCAATCTGACTGGTGTCCTTATGAGAAGAGAAGGTGAGGACACAGACACACAAAGGAACACCCACGTGAGGACACAGGGAGAAGATGCCATCCACATGCCAAGGAGAGAGGCCTCGGGAGGA
>NW_007781064.1:0-3040 GCF_000696425.1 Galeopterus variegatus
AGAGATTGAGAGAGAGAGGAGAGATTGAGAGAGAGACAGAGAGAGAGATTGAGAGAGAGAGAGAGAGATTGAGAGGTTGAGAGACAGAGACAGAGAGAGAGACAGAGACAGAGAGAGACAGAGAAAGAGAGAGAGAGATTGAGAGAGAGACAGACAGAGAGAGATTGAGAGAGACAGAAAGAGAGAGATTGAGAGAGACAGAGAGAGAGAGAGAGGGAGACAGAGGAGGTGTTTCCCTTGTGCCCACACCCAGGCCCCCCAGCCCCGGCTGGGCACATTCTCTCTGATTTGAAAACTCCTCTTTCCCTTGACGGTTCTCTCCCCAGCCCCGTCTCTTTGCTTTCTCTATCATTTCCCTTCTCCTCTCTCTCTCCTCCCTCCACCTCTGTGTCTTCTCTCTCAGTCGCTCCATTTCTCTCTCCTCTTTCTCTTTCTCTCAGTCTGTTTCTCAGTCTTCCCAGTCTCCTTCTCCCCTCTCCCCCCTGTCATTTCTCTTTCAATGTCCCTCCCTCTCTCTCCCTCCGGTCACGGGCAGCCTCCCCAAGGGGAAGGTCAAGGTGAGGTGCAAGAGCGAGGAGGCCGGTGGGACGAGGCCGCGGGCCTGCGGCGGCGCTGACGACCTGTCGGGATGTTCCCGGAGTCGTGGAAAATCTGCTGGTGCCGCCCTGCCTGCCGCTCTCCAGAGGCGGACGAGCCTCCTGGGTCTGAGGAGAGACGGGCGCCGCTCGCCGCGGAAACCCGAGAAGATGCCGCGTACGAGCCCCGGTCGGCTCCGCAAACCCCGACGATGCTGCCTGGGCCAGGACGCCCTGTCCAGAGCAAAATAAAAGGGCAGTTCTGCTGCAGCTTAACATTTTATAATGTTTGTCAAATCCAAGGTGTTCCCTCTGCAGGTCTGAGCCCCCAAAGGCCATGTCCCTCGGTTGTCTCTTGAGTGCATCTCTGCCCTGAGCCCCTGGAAGAGAGACAGACACAAGCAGGTGAACTTGAGCAGGCCCGACTGAAAGCCTGAATCACGACCGGAAAAAAAAAAAAAAAAAAATCCCTTTTCTGGGCAGGAGACTGCACAGACACACGCGGACTTGCTGTAACATCACTGTTTGATGTGTTCCATATTTACCAATCAGCAAGCATTTGTTGAACACGTGCAACCATAGGAAGAATGTGTAAAAAGGCACTGAAGCTGAAAAGCAGTGCACGGGGGCAAGGGGTTACTGTTATTCTGCCCGATTATTATTATTATTCCTCTTATTGTATTATGGTGGCTTTCTAGTTGCAGCAACAGAATGATTTCTAACACCTCCTCTGTTCCCCACCCCCACACTCAATTCCAGCTTGCAGTCCTTGCCAACACCACTCTAGAATTTTCTAAAAGGGGGAATGGGGTGCAAATAGAGAACATTCTAAGGCTCTTTGACCACCTCCTTTTGTGGCTATTTGCAGTTTCGAACTCTGGAGGCAGGGGGAAAGGGAGCTAAAATTGGAGCCAAAATACACAGTCCAGGTGGAAGGCTTGTGGTCATCTCAGATCAACTTTCCTCTCTGGCCTCTCTGCTTTTTCTCCCTTACTAACAACTCTATTACCAATAATGCTACTGAGATGCATTTATTGAGCACCTATTACCAAGCAAACAGTATGCTAAGCCATCTCGCTTGGACTGTGTTCTGATTATCTATCACTACCTAACGAACCATTCCAAAACTTAGTGACATGAGCACAACCATTTATGCCCACTGATTCTGTGGGTCAGAAATTTGGGCAGGACCCGGCAGGGATGGCTTGTCTCTGCTCTATAAAGTCAGGGGCCTCTGCTACAAAAGCCGGACCAGGAGGCTTTTTCACTCACATGACTGGCACTTAAGCTGGAATGATGGAAGGCTGGTTCAGCTAGAACTGTTAACCAGAGTGCCCACATGCAGCCTCTTCTCCTCACAGCATGGGGCAGCTTCTTACATGGTAGCTCAGGTCTCTGAGCACAAGTGTTCCAGCAAATAGGGAAGAAGGTAAGTGTCTTTTTCTGACCTAGCCACGGAAGTTACACAATACCACTTCTATAGAACTCTACTGGTTGAAACTGCCAGATTCAAAGCGTGAGGACATAGACCCGACCTCTCAATGGGAAATGTCAAAAAATCTGAGGCTGTATTTTACAACATCATCTTGTTTCATTCTCACAAATAATCTGTTGAGGAAGTACAAGTATTATCCCATTTTACAGATGAGAACATTGAGTTCCAGGAAGATTAAACAATCCTCTGAAGTAGGATGCAGCCCTACTCCAGAGCCTTAGCTCAACCAGAGCTTGAGTCTGCCCACCAAACTTACAGTCTGTCATTTCCTGATGTTCTCCTTTCGTCTGGACTCTCTCCAAAAGCCCACAGCCCTAACTCAAGGATGCTTCTTCCCTCACATCTTTCTGTTGGTTTACCTGCTCTGAATTTTCTTCTGCCCTGGGACTAGCCAGTGATACAACCTCCTCCATTTCATCTTCACCAGCCCTGCGGCCTGGGGTGAATTTCAAGGAAGGCAGTTTCCCAGGGTCAGCCAATCTCTACCATCAGTGACTTACCAGCCTTTCATGGTCTGCTAGGCCAGAGAAAGACTGGCCTTTGTCCTGTGGAATCTCCACTGCCTCAGGGCAGCTGCTAGGGAGGTTAGGACACTGGTACTCTCAACCTTCTCTGCCATTGGCCCCTGGCCAGTTCTAATTAGGAATCAAAACCCCACCAGTGTTTGAGTATCTCCTTTATAAATCACCATCAATTGTCTTAAAATAAAAATGAAGACTGGCCAGTTAGCTCAGCACAGTATTATAACAGCAAGGTAAATGGTTCAGATCTCTGTACTGGCCAGCCATAAATAATTTTTTTATTAATGAAGGTTTTAGGAAGACATATGGGAAAATGGTAAAAATATATGGAGCATAAAATAAAATGGCAAAGGTTACTAGCTGATAGAAAGACATCATAGAAATCAATAAAAGAAAACTAAGATCTCAATAGATAAATAGCCAGAAGATGCTAACAGGTATAATCTTTA
>NW_007781065.1:0-377 GCF_000696425.1 Galeopterus variegatus
GTAATTATAGAATATACACACAGCAGAGCCAATTAAATAACCCAAACTCTATACAGCAAATAGATGGGTCTTTTACAGGTAAGGTTCAAACAAGGGATCCTGACCTAGTAACCTGGACTTCTGTGATATCACACTAAACGACAGACTAGCACCTCCCCCCCGCTCCCCACAATACATATGGGTACAAACATATATGTTAAATTTAATTATTTTATTCACAAAAAACGTTAACAGGCCATTCTTCCTAAATTTTGCACTTCACTTTTTCATAAAATATATAAAAATTACTTGAATATAGATATATTTTGCTATTGGGAGGGTAAGAAATGTGAGACATTTCAGTGTAGCCTCCAAGAAAAAAATAATTCAAAGCATTG
>NW_007781065.1:2107-3040 GCF_000696425.1 Galeopterus variegatus
TGACAGGTGCAGCCAACTCAGTGTGGCATCCGTGAAGTTTATACAGACGAGCTCTGTGGTTTCATGTGCTTTCACATCCTAGCTAAGAAAAAAATAGAGAAATCCTCAATTTATTTTTGTTTTTTTTGGTTGTTGTTGTTATTTCTACCAAAGTAATTTTTGATAGCACCAAAACGAGTTCAGTTGATTTTTCTTAAAATACTCAAAGGGGAGCCATTAAGATTAGTGGAACCAGGAATCATCATTTAGGCTGTCATTTCTTCTCAGAAAAATGTTTCATAAGCTGGAGATAAAATTAATCAAAGTAAAATGCTAATAAAATCACAAGGTTTTATATTCTGAACACATTTTCAATTGAACACATGTTCTGATCCCAAGGCTATAAAATGGCAATAAATACCATACCCTCAACATTTAGACATTCTGTGTTTATAGTTTTGCCATTTTAGATGTGCAAAACTTTGTAATCATTCTTATTTGTGTTACTTGTGTTATTTTTTTTTCTCCGAATAGGCTGTTACATTACTGAGGAGATCTACAACATCCTATAATCTTGTATGAGAGCACTATTAATAAATACCCTACAACACCTAAGCTACAAAACTTTAGTTACAAAGGTAATTTGAGTCTCATGGTACCAAATTTCTGTTCTTATAAATCTGAAATATAACAAATATTTTATTTAAAATAAAGCTTAAATTTATTGTGGAGTATAGCAAGTTTTCAAGAAAATATGAGATTTAAATTTATATTTGAAAACTTAAGTGTATTTTTAAAAAAGATTTGGTTAGCATAGTGCAAGACAAAGCACTTTGAAAAGGCTTTTGATTTCAAAAGTGACAAAGCAATATCTTAAATTGCTTTTAAGTTTCAATGACACAAGAAGATACACTCCTTTTATTTAAGGAAGAAATATATAAATTGATTAATATT
>NW_007781066.1:0-787 GCF_000696425.1 Galeopterus variegatus
TGTGGTTTCTTGAGTCAGCACTATTGCTTTATTTCCTTTTCTCATGAATCCTCTCCCTGAAACATTCCACCAAGGGGCTCATTGGTTACCTCTGTCTTCCTGCCAGATCTGTGTGGTGATCGCTGCCGTGTTCGGGATCGTCATCTACCGGGTGGTGACTGTCAGCACTTTTGCTGCCTTTAAGTGGGCGTTAATCAGGAATAACTCTCAGGTTGCAACCACAGGGACGGCCGTGTGCATCAACTTTTGTATCATTATGTTGCTGAATGTGGTAAGTGAGCTGGATCGATTTTTGTGTGGGCTTCAGGTGATAGTTTTCTTCTGTTGCTAAAGGGACCTGGACTCAGAGAGGGAGGCTAGTCACAAGGCACTGATGTCTTGGCAGCAAAGTGCCTGGCATGAAGACGCACTGAAGTCTGGGAGTTTAAAAGGCTTGATTCGAATCTAAGCTCTAGGATTTTCTGCCTTGTGAAAGTGGGCAAGGCACTTAACCTCTCTGAACTTTAGCTCCCTTATTTATCTAATAAGATAATACTGTATAGCCTTTGGAGAAATTTAGAGAAAGAATGTATTTAGAAATCCCAGCCCAGAACCCATGACATAGCTCAGCAATGTTGGCTCCCATTTTGTTTTGATTCTGGATGCTGGGAAGGTAGTCAGCAATCAAAACATTTCTTGAGGTAACCCTGCAAGGAAACTATCAAGTGGCACAAGTTGCTTTTGTTCATCTCAGGCTTTTTTCAATTGCATATTTCATCCTAGATCTCCCCCCCAAACCCCAAACTCA
>NW_007781066.1:2594-3040 GCF_000696425.1 Galeopterus variegatus
TCAGTATTTTTGCATAACAATAAAGCAACTTTCTTAACATATCAATCAGTGGGTTAACCTGCTCCAAGGACGTCTGTCCTTGAGCCAGCAATTTTGCTGCGTTAAAATTCTTCATCTACAACAGAGACTTTAGCCTGGAGAAAGTTTCCTGTCTTTTGCAAGCTTAACATTTATATATGTAGTTTTAAAAGGTTAGGTTATACCTGAAACTACAGGGCTTTGGAAGTTAGGTTCTGTGAAATACATTTGCTTTATAAATGTTAGTATACTCCACAGTGATGGAGAGTGATTCATAGTGAAATTAGCCAAATAGCCAGAGGTGAAATGTTCTGCACCCAGGTGAGATGTAGTGAATTAATGCTTGCTGCATTTTTATCACCTCTTTCCTCCAATGTGTTATTAAAATTTGATTTATATCTTCCTGACAAAATAAAAATAAAATAAAA
>NW_007781067.1:0-538 GCF_000696425.1 Galeopterus variegatus
CTGCTGCAGCACACCCAGAAGAACAGTGGCTTAAATGTGGGAGCACTTTATTTCTCTTTCGTGAAACAGTTTGAGAGTGAGCAGCCCAGGACCAGGCCCCTGCCATCTTGTGTTATGTGGTCCATCATTGACCGAAACATCATTGCTCACCATTCCTGGGATGTTGCCGTCATCTGCATGGTCCAAAATGATTCCCCACCATCACCATGTATGCATTCCGGCCCATGAGAAGGGAGGATATGAGAGAAGAGGGTGCACCCTTTCTAAGGCAGGAATTCTCTTTTTTTGAGATATAATTCATATGTCATATAATTTACCTTTTAAAGTGTGCAATGCGGTGGTTTTTAGCGTCTTCACAAGGTTGTGCAGCTATCATCACAATCTTAATTGCAGAACATTTCATCACAACAGAAAAAAAACCCCTAATAACTCCCTCTCCCACCCATTATCCCAGCCCCTGACAACCACTAATCTACTTTCTGTCTATATGGATTTGCCTATTCTGGACAGTTCATGTAAATGGAATAATGCAATATGT
>NW_007781067.1:2064-3040 GCF_000696425.1 Galeopterus variegatus
ATGTGGTCTTCACTCAAGTCAGCCATGCACCCAGCTAAGATGTAGGGGTGTGGTTATTAAAGGAAAAAGGGAAGAATGGGTATTGGGGGACAAGAAGAAGTTAGCAGTATACTACACACCATGTAGTCAATTTCTCTCCCAAGTTCAGAACATGTGTTCTTCTTTCTGGTGACCACCTGCCAAAGGGGTTGGCTTGCCTTTACAGGGTCCATGTTGTATGAAAAAAATGTGTCTTGACATGCCAGAATGCTACTCAGAGTGGCGAGCTGCTCCGGTGATGAAGAACTGAGCCCGCCTGAGGGAATAGCATATGCTCGCCTCCCATCTCACCTTCACACATGAGCAAATGCTCTCGAAGTGGAATGCTGGACATCTCTATTTAAATGACTTGTCCTTTAGTAAGGTGTGAGGGGGTCAGATACACTTGATACAGCCTCTTTGTACCTTTTTAGTGAACAATAAGATGTGTTGTTGTCTTCTCAGATGACTAGATGCTGATATTATATTGGAATTCTTGATTCTAAGTGTCAGAACCCACCTTCGATCACCAAGGCAAAAGAGGGACTGATTTGTTGGCTCGAAGTCCTAGGAAGATCAGCAGCAAAGAGAGTGGGCAGCGTAGGCCTCAGGGATAGCAATGGCAGGGCATATATGGCCCACTGGCAAAGTGACCTCCCATTGTCTTGGTTGTAGGGACTGTGTTAATCTGTTTCTGTCACTTACAACAGAATATTTGGAACTGTGGGGCCGGCCCGGTGGCGCACTGCGCTAGTGCGCCGCTTGGGAAGCGCGGCGGCGCTCCCGCCGAGGGTTCGGATCCCACATACAGACCGGTTCCCGCTCACTGGCTGAGCGAGGCGCGGGGGCAACACCGAGGGTTGCGATCCTGTTGCCGGTCCCGGTCCGGTACGGGGGTGACACTGAGGGTTGCGATCTGTTGCCGGACACGGAAAAAGACAAAAAAAAAAAAAAAGAA
>NW_007781068.1:0-843 GCF_000696425.1 Galeopterus variegatus
GATACAAAGTAGGAGGAAACCCTCTCTCACCTATGCATTGG
The DNA here is from genome assembly GCF_000696425.1 of Galeopterus variegatus. NCBI lineage: Eukaryota > Metazoa > Chordata > Mammalia > Dermoptera > Cynocephalidae > Galeopterus > Galeopterus variegatus. The sequence continues at coordinate 42 of NW_007781068.1, forward strand.
TCATAATCATTTCTGCTTTGCGGCCCAAATATCTAATAGCACTTACTGGTCATCAATGAGATAATGGGAACTGAGACAGAAAACAAACACACGAAAAGTGAAAAACATAGGCTTATGCTTTAAGTCATCCCTTCCCTCCAACAACCAAGGCATGCATTCATGAATTCATTTATTCAAGAAATATTTATTGACATCCCAGTATGTGCCAGCACCCCTCCTCCAGCAAACACTGCCTGCTCTGTGCCATATGAAGAGATGTTTTTCTCATGCAGCTAACCTCATTCCAGTACGCTTCTGGATCCTTGCTTGACAAACTCTCAGGACTTCAGAATTGCACCACTGTGGCTTCTGATTGAGGAAGTCTGGTGTGAGCCCAGCAATCTGTCTTCCAGATTGTTCTAATGTGCAGATATGTTTGGTGAATACTTTTGGCATTTTGTTTATATTTGGATCATATGTGTGCACACAGCTTAAATCCCAGGCTGCAACTCCTACAACCCAAGGAAAGAGGAAGAATACAAGTGTGATGAGACTGTGATTGCTATAGAGAGGAAGAAGAACACAGCTTTTAAAAAATAAAATGTGATTGGTTGACATGGAAGTCAAATGTGACCTTGAAAAAATAATTTCAGTGGGGGGCAAGGTACTGATTGCAAAGATTTAAAGGGTGATGTGAAAGAGTAATCCATTAGGCATTAGGCTGTTAATCATTAGAGAGACTTGGTAGCAAAAAGAAAGATTAATTGTAAGCATATATAAGCACTTGAGAAATACAACAATAATGTTATGGTAAAGTATTTTT
>NW_007781068.1:1553-3039 GCF_000696425.1 Galeopterus variegatus
AATTGTAAGCATATATAAGCACTTGAGAAATACAACAATAATGTTATGGTAAAGTATTTTTGCTTTTTGTTGAATTTTGCTTCTTGTTTTTTGACAGGGGACAGTTATTGAACATTTCTACAGTAGAAGGAGGAGGTGGCTGCAGACAGGGAGATTGAAGAGAAGTGTGTCTGTATGGTGCCATGGTGGGGTGTGGGTGACGGATGATGATTTACCAATTAAGACCCAGTGGTGTGCAGGGTAAGCCCCCAATGTGACCCCAGGAATGTGACAGGAAATGGGGTAAAAGAAAACAGGTGAAAGTTGGGGGTAAAGCAGAGAATAATTTCATTCTCTGGGAAACTGATAAAGGAAAAGAATGTGTTTAAAAGAGAAGAGATAAAGAAAATTGGGACTTCGGTGGTCTCAGTTAAATTTCAGGTGGGGCCATTTGCCAAGAATCAGGTGGTTAGGCCTGAAGTGAGGCCTGAGGAAAAGCACCACGTTGTGTTGTCCTATGAGTCAATAAGGGATGATTAAAGGAATTGCTGAACAGCAGTTCAGGTCGCGTTGAGGTTGAACAGCAAAGATTTGTGGAAAAGCCTGTCAACACTAGTTTCTGAGTTGCTCCAGCAATAGCTGGCATCTCACGAGAGATGCAAAGAGAGCAGATGGGGTGAGGCTTCTGCAGGGCAGAGAATTAGCCAGCGGGGCACAGCCAAAGGTCAGCGGAACCAGGCCTTACGAGGTCCTTGCAGGAGCATCTGAAATGGCTGGCGGTGGGGCAACAGCTGGGCAGGAGGGCAGGTGAGGCTGGAGAGGGGTTAATAAACCAGGGAATAGTGAGTGACTAAGGTACTGTGGGCCTCAGTCAGGATGAAAAATACGTTCAGCAGGAACAAGAAAGAAGACACCGTGAATTTTGTTTGTAGATAATTTCGCTAGTCAAGTTTTCTGGGGGAGTGGTGCAATTCTGAGTGATAGAATCATTTTTTTTCCTATTCCGATATTTGTTTTGGTTTCTAACTTGCAGTCTCCACCATAGACTATGGCCTGAGGCATTTATACATTTTAAGTACATCAAATGATGAGAGAATTGTAACTATTAAATATTGTTGTTCCGTCTAAACAGAGTGACTCACTAAAACTATTAAAATGCAGGATGTAAATGCAATATACTAGTGCATTCTATTTGCGAATTACATATGTTCAGAAACATGAATACATTAAAATGCACTTGGTATGCAATTGAACCGGAGCTTTAATATATTTTTCTTTAGAGACCTTCTTCAATTTTCCATGCAAGGTACATTTTATATCAGTGTATAAAATTTATATAGCTAGCTGTAACTTATAATTGTAATACATAGTACATGTTTAGTTATAAAAATGTGTTCTTTTGACACAAAATCCCTTAGGGCCTGAAAGAGTTAATGTTTCCCCATAATCTTAAATTTAATACCATGAAGTGACTTTATTTGGGGGGAAATTACCATTTTTATTTCTA
>NW_007781069.1:0-3039 GCF_000696425.1 Galeopterus variegatus
GGCAGGTGAGGACCAGAGGCCTCATGTTGAATTGGCAATATATTGGTCGAGGACAAATGTGTAGCATGTTTTGGCATTGGTGGATACAGGTGCAGAATGCAGTCTTATATATGGCAATCCAGATAAGTTTCCAGGAGCTACAATTCATATTGATGGCTATGGAGGAAATATGATTGAGGTCAAAGTTGTATCATTGCCATTGGGCATAAGAAGATTACCCCCCCGCCGTGTGTATACCGTGCACATATATATATATATATACACCCCATAGCTGAATACATCTGCAAACAATAGTTGGAGAGTTTGGGCTGTGAATGTGGACAGTAAAGCCTGTGTTATGAGGACATGCGAAACTTAACCTACAAGTGTTACACAAGCAAGACGTATAGTTAATGTAAAGCAATATCGCCTACTAGGAGGGCATACAGAGATAAGTGCCACTACATTGGAATTAGAGAAAGTTGGCATTTTTCATCTGGCTCATAGCCCATTTAATGGTCTGGTATGGCCAGTGAAAAAGCCTGATGGTACCTGGAGAATGACTGTAGATTATCGAGAAATGAACGAAGTAGTGCCTCCTTTGCATGCAGCTGTGCCTTCAGTTCATGATTTGATAGATCAGCTGATGACTTACCTGGGAATTTATCATTATGTATTGGACCTTGCAAATGCTTTTTTCTCTATTCCAATCTTGGCCGATAGCCAAGATCAGTTCTCATTCACCTGGGAAGGAAGACAGTGGACCTTTCAAGTATAGCCCTAAGGTTATCTCCATAGCCCAACCATCTGTCATAGTTTGGTGGCTGGGGACCTAGCCAAGTAGACTAGGCCCAGTACAGTTACAGTGTTTCACTACACTGATGTTATGTTACTAACCTCAGATTCTCTTACAGATTTAACCCAGGCAGCTCCAACTCTGCTAAGCCATTTGGAACAATGTGGATGGGCCATGAACATAGCCAAAGTGCAAAGATCTGGGCTGTCGGTCAAATTCCTGGGAGTGGTCTGGTCAAGTAAGACGAGAGTCATCCCAGAAGCTATTATAGATAAGATACAGGTACGACCTCAACCCACAACTGTAGCTCAGCTACAGACCTATTTGGGACTCTTGGGGTATTGGAGAACTTTTGTACCCCATATGGCCCAAATGGCACACCCACTATATGCATTGACAAAGAAAGGAGTCAATGGGATTGGACTGAGGAAGTAGAACAAGCTTATTGGGCTACAAAAAGGACAATACAGCAAGTACAGGCTTTACAAGTGGCAGATTCCACTAAGCCATTTGAGTTAGATGTATATATAACCCAGGAGGGGTTAGGATGGGGTTTCTAGCAGAGACAAGACTGATTCCACACACCTGTAGGATTCTGGTCTCAGCTCTGGAAGGATGCTGAAGTGCATTATACCCTAATAGAAAAGCAGTTAGCAGCTGTGTGTTATGCCTTGATAGCCACTGAAGCTATCACAGGAAGTGCCAAAGTCCTAGTAAGGACGACATATCCCACAACAGGTTGGCTGCGCACAAGGGCAACCGACCCTAAAATGGGTGTAGTAGCTCCAACTCCTACCTCATCTAAATAGGGGAGCTTATATAGAACAAAGGAGCACTGTGTCAATGAATCCTCTGTCCAAAGAGTTGCAAACTGTGCAAGACCCAGTAGAGGTCATGAAGGAAACCTTGGCACAACCATTACCCATGGAGGTGGAGGCTGCACTTTTCCATGAGGGAAAAGGACCTATCACAGAATAAGCTTGGGATACAGATGGCTCTAGCATGGGAACTTCAGCATCATCGACAGCTGTTGGCTGTCCAGCCCTTAACAGACACCATGTGGTATGAAAATGGCACAGGGTAAAGCAGTCAATGGGCTGAACTGAGAGCAGTGTGGATGGTGATAAAAAATGAGCCTGGGCCATTAACCATCTGTACTGACAGCTGGGCTGTGTACAAAGGTTTAACCCTTTGTATGTATATATAACCCAGGAGGGGTTAGGATGGGGTTTCTAGCAGAGACAAGACTGATTCCACACACCTGTAGGATTCTGGTCTCAGCTCTGGAAGGATGCTGAAGTGCATTATACCCTAATAGAAAAGCAGTTAGCAGCTGTGTGTTATGCCTTGATAGCCACTGAAGCTATCACAGGAAGTGCCAAAGTCCTAGTAAGGACGACATATCCCACAACAGGTTGGCTGCGCACAAGGGCAACCGACCCTAAAATGGGTGTAGTAGCTCCAACTCCTACCTCATCTAAATAGGGGAGCTTATATAGAACAAAGGAGCACTGTGTCAATGAATCCTCTGTCCAAAGAGTTGCAAACTGTGCAAGACCCAGTAGAGGTCATGAAGGAAACCTTGGCACAACCATTACCCATGGAGGTGGAGGCTGCACTTTTCCATGAGGGAAAAGGACCTATCACAGAATAAGCTTGGGATACAGATGGCTCTAGCATGGGAACTTCAGCATCATCGACAGCTGTTGGCTGTCCAGCCCTTAACAGACACCATGTGGTATGAAAATGGCACAGGGTAAAGCAGTCAATGGGCTGAACTGAGAGCAGTGTGGATGGTGATAAAAAATGAGCCTGGGCCATTAACCATCTGTACTGACAGCTGCACTGTGTACAAAGGTTTAACCCCTTGGATTTCTACTTGGAAGTATCAATGGTGGATGGTAGGCCACTGACCCCTCTGGGGATGAGCCATGTGGCAAGAGTTATGGGAATTAGGGCATGAGAAAGAAGTAACTCTTTTCCATGTCACAGGACACTTTCCCTTAGCCAGTTCAGGAAATGATGAAGCCAATGCCTTGGTTAAGGGTTCTGGCTGCAGGCACTTCACCAGAGTTGTGTGATCAATGTGTCAGCCTACTAAAGGTGCATTGAACTTCCCATCAGTATGACTGCAGGATTCCCATGGAGGATTACACCAATGATGACTACCAATTTGACATATGTGGTTAATAGTTAAAAGGAAAGAACTACAAGCCTTAAGGCATATTGAATGGACAATAGGTTATGTAAATGTAAGGGTCATT
>NW_007781070.1:0-776 GCF_000696425.1 Galeopterus variegatus
ACTAGTTGCAAAGTTGTTTGGAGAGACAAAAGGCTAAATAGGGAGAAGGAGAAAAAAATAGTGGACAGTAGTGCAACACAGAGATTAACAACAGTGACAAATGTCTACTACACCCAAAGATAGAGGAGCAAAAAAAGATGTTGATACCCTGAGAGCATGGGCAATCCAACAATGTTGGAATCATAAGGGGCTGTCTGGCAAAAACATGAAGATAGATGTAGCCACTACTGGCTACAAAACAGAAAGGCACCTAAAAGAGAAATAGAGAGAAATGTCCAGGTTTCTCCCCTCTCTCTGCCCTTCAATCTCTTGCAAGAACCTCCTAGTAGCTGAACCTAGCCAGAAGCCAGTTGACAAGGGAGCCTGGGAAACACAATTTTCAGAGCTTGGCTCCCTGCAGTACAGAGAAAAGTGGAGAAAGGGTAGAAAATGGAACTAATTGCAAAAAGACAAATGACCTACACAAGTTATTCCCACGCATTCAGATGCCAAGTCAATTTGAAAGTTGTATGACTGTTGGGCCTTAAAAACTAACGCCACCTTAAGTGACAAGTGGATTAAGGTGGCAGCCTAAGAGGGCGCCGGGAGGAAGTAGGGTGGGAGTGTCTGCAGGAACCTTGCCTTAGCCCTTATTGGCCGCACTTGTGAACACTGCGTGATTGCAATAGATAGGCATTGAGACAGAACCCTTAAGCTTATTGGAGCATGTAAAAATCCTGCCTTTCCCATTTGCCTTTAAAAGCAAATGCTTGTGTGCTAATAAACGGAACTGCTTG
>NW_007781070.1:2734-3039 GCF_000696425.1 Galeopterus variegatus
TGTATTAAATCTTTTCTTAAAGATGTTATTAAATAAAAGCATTTGGATTTTATCCTAAGAACAATGGGGAGTCATGACAGATTTTAAGCAATAAAGTAATATGATCATAGGATTTGCATTTTAGCTTTGTGGTATTATGAAGGATGGTCCAGAAGTGGGGCTAAATCTGAAGGATCAGTTGGAAAGCTGCTATACAAGTCCAGGGGACCCATTTTGAGTACCTGGTCTAAGGCAAAAGCTATAGGGCTGAGTAGTATTCCATAGTGTATATATACCACAGTTTCCTTATCCAATCATCTATTAAT
>NW_007781071.1:0-791 GCF_000696425.1 Galeopterus variegatus
ACAGACTTTCTGCAAAATAAGTTTAATTATATACAACCTATTCATTTAGCTAGTTTATTCTTCCTTCACTAATTATGTAATATGACATGGGAAGTACCTTGTACTTATCACTGAAGTTGTCCAATTGCCCATTTATTCCTTTGTTTTTCTCACTTTTCTCTATGCTCCATGCTGACAGCCACTTTGGAAGACAGTTTGGCAGTTTCTTTAAAAACTAAAAAATTCTTATCATAGGATCCAAAAATTGCATTCCTTGGTATCTACCCAAAAGAGCTGAAAACTTATGTCCACACAAAAACCTGCATACAAATGTTTATAGCTTTATTCATAATTGCCAAAATATGGAAGCAATCAAGATGTTCTTCAGTGGGTGAATGGATAAAACGTAGTACATCCAGACAGTGGAATATTATTCAGTGCTAAAAAGAAATGAGCTATCAAGTCATAAAAAGACATGGAGGGAACATAAATGCATATGAAATGCAGTGACACAGCCAATTTGAAAGGGCTACCTATTGCATGATTCCAACTATATGTCATCCTAGAAAAGGAAAAGTGCAGGCACAGTAAAAAGATCAGTGGATGCTAAGGGTTGAATGGAGTGCAGGCAGAGCACAGAGGATTTTTAGCGCAGTGAAAATACTCTGTGTGATACTATAATGGTCAGATCATCCCATTATACATTTGTCCAAACCCATAGAATGGTCAACTCTAATAGTGAATCTTAAAGTAAAGTATAGACGTTGGGTGATTATTATGTGCCGAACTAGTTTCATCAATTGTAACAAATG
>NW_007781071.1:2603-3039 GCF_000696425.1 Galeopterus variegatus
TTCCCTCTGCACTCAATCCTCCCCTCACAGACACGCAGCCAACTAGGCTCCATTCCAGTGATGCAGAATTAGTCAGTCTGACTCTTCTGCTTCTGTGCATATAGCAAGATCAAGCAATGTGTGACGAATAATAGAGCTCTAGTTTTCTTACACCACTTAAATAAGATGTGATGACCCTTCAGTACTGAACAATTCTCTCCTTTCCTGAGTCAACTTAAAATGAGAATGATATTCCTATCATCACTGTGTTTAATTTGTTTGGAATGTCTAGTAGAACAAAGGATTGGAACTGGTCCTTCACTAGAGAATTATTTTCAAAAGTTGAGGTTATGCTGCAAAGAAATACATGAAAATGTACCGCTAAATGTCTATCACAATTTTTGTGTTTGCCCCAGGTACATCTACATTTACATACTACTATTACTTACATGGTCTC
>NW_007781072.1:0-657 GCF_000696425.1 Galeopterus variegatus
GAGCGCCGCTGCGCTTCCCAAGCGGCGCACTGTAGCAGTGCGCCACCGGGCCGGCCCCAGATATCATTACAAAAATTTTGATGTCACTAAAGGAAACTGACAAAATCACCCAGTCTCAGCTATTCCATCATAAATATATATATTACATGAAGGTCCTTTTAACCATGACTAGATAAAACATTTTTCTGCAGACAGGATGATACAGCTAAGGCTGAACTCATTTAAGTGTATGCATGTATAATTAATATTTTTAAACCACAGGTGTTTTTTTAGGGTTCTGCCCAAATGTACCCTTTATAGAAAGTTTTAGTCTTAAATATTCAGCCGTATCTCACTACTATAATTATGTGACAGACTCACTTTAAGTTGCTAGGCACTGGAAGAAACTCAGATTTTAAGGTAAATCATCAGGCTAACATTTTTAACAAAAAAGCCTACCTAGCATTGGTATTTGCAATAAATAACCGTACATTTCTTTTGGCAAATACACTTGAAGTTTTTTAACTACTATATTTACATGAACTTCAAGGAGAAGTATTTTAGCAGACTACTATTTCATGTAACATAAAATTTAAAGACATTAATTTGCAGCCATCCAGAGAACACTGCAGCTGCAACCACAATTTCCCATTTACTTTTCTGATATACATATGAGCA
>NW_007781072.1:2334-3039 GCF_000696425.1 Galeopterus variegatus
GCAACCCTCGGTGTCGCGCCTGCACCACGCTCAACCAGTGAGCGGACCGGTCTCTATATGGAATCCGAACCCTCGGCAGGAGCGCCGCCGCACTCTACCAAGTGCGCCACCGGGCCGGCCCAAAAAGGTTCACTTTAAAACTTCCTAATGTGATGCTTCCTATTTATGGTTAAACTGTTAACATCACATAATTCATCTGATAAAAAGTTCTTGGACATTTTAACTTTAAATAATTGTTTTTCTTGATCTCTTGATTTATTAACTGTTATAACTCGCTATAAGCATGTACCAATAGTAGTATTTCCATAGTTCCTGAAATATTAAACTGAGGAAATGAGTTTCATAAATTACAACAATATACCTAAAATAGTACAATTTACTATTTTAACCCTGAGAAAATGAGGCTTCAAAATACTGGTCATTTTGTGTATTTTACCACACAAAAGTACACTCAGTAAACACCAGTGGGTAACAATATATCACTGCCTTTTCAAGAGTCTCCTAATCTGTCTTATGGTAGACTGTAAAAATACCTTATCTATTTATCAGAGCATTTCCTTGGTTAAGTTGAAGCATGCAAGTGAAGAAAGTTTATAGCAGCTGCTTAATAAACAAGGCCAGATTACTGTCAAAGTAAAATTTATAAAACAGGTGAATAGCTTTTTTCACAATGACTGGCATTTTAAACTTTGTCCACTGGGCACT
>NW_007781073.1:0-1099 GCF_000696425.1 Galeopterus variegatus
GACGAAAGCCACGTGAACTTGGACGAGACGACCAAGCTGCTGCCGGACCTGCACGAAGCGCAGGCAGAGCGCAGGGGTTCCCGGCCATGATCCAACCTCAGCTCCCTGTCCAACGCCTCCGAGAGGGACCAGCACCATCTGGGAAGTCCTTCTCGCCTTAGTGTTGGGGAGTTTCTTCAGTATGAGTTTCTTCAGTTCCCAGAACCTGTGGTCTCTGCAAAGAACTAGCCTTTGTCACCGTGCTGGTGTGGACGTACCTGTTTCTGCCCCGCTGGCCTCCAGGGTTGACCCTTGGGAAGCACAGATGTGAGTGTGTCTGTCGTCGTCATGTGTAAGTCCTATGGGTTCCTGTCACACGACTGCATTTCCACATAGACTGCAATGGGGGCTGCTCAGGAGCCCATGGGAAACCCACAGGGGAGGTTGGGAGGTGAGGGCAGCCTCCCAATTCGTTTAATTGATAACAGTGATCACTGCCTGTTGCAGTGAAGTGTTCAGTGTCCATAAGTGGATGTGTTTACTGGATACCTGTGTATATGCACAGATTTTAATAAAGAGAGACAGAGAGAGAGAGGAAAAAAAAAAAAAAACCTAATCAAATTGACTTTGTCTGATGAGAAGAATGAGCAGGAGCATTGTCCTGATAAAGGACTCTCTGGTTAAGTTTTCCCAGGTGGTTTCCTTATAAAGCTTTGTCTAACTTTCTCAAAACAATTTCATAATATGTAGATTTTATCATTCTTTGGTCCTCCAGAAAGTTAACAGCAAAATGCACTAAGCATCCCACAAAACTCTTGCCATGACCTTTGCTCTTGATCGGGCCACTTTTGTTGGACTGGATCACTTCCACCTCTTGGTAGCCATGGCTTTGATGGTGCTTTGTCTTCAGGATCATACTGGTAAAGCCACATTTCATCTCCTATTACAATTTTTTGTAGAAATACTTCAGGATCTTGATCACACTTGTTTAAAATTCCTGTTGAAAGCTTTGCTCTTGTCTGTATCTGATCTAAGTGCCATAGTTTGGGCACCTATCGAGTGGAAATTTCGCTCAACTTTAACTTTTCTTTTTTTTCTTTCTTTTTTTTTTTTTTTTTTT
>NW_007781073.1:2099-3039 GCF_000696425.1 Galeopterus variegatus
TTTTTTTTTTTTTTTTTTTTTTTTTTTTTTTTTTTTTGTCTTTTTCGTGACCAGTAAGGGGAACGCAACCCCTTGGTGTGGTGTCGCCCACACCGCGCTCAACCAGTGAGCGCAGGCACCAGCCAGTCCTATATAGGATCCGAACCCGTGGCGGGAGTGTCGCTGCGCTCCCAGCGCCGCACTCTCCCGAGTGCGCCAAGGGCTCGGACCTCCCTCTCCCGAGTTCGCCACGGGCTCGGCCCTAATTTTTGTCTTGCAAATTTATGTGGATTGTCTGTAGCTGTCAGCTCCATCTTCAATATCATTTCATTCCTTCATAAAAGGAGTTATTTTTCCTTAATTGACCCATAATTATTGTATATATTTACGGAGTATAATTTAAAAGGAAAAAAATCAGAGACAGAACTAGATTAGACATTACCAGAAACTGGGAGGTGAAGGAATAATAAGTTATTGCTTAATGGATACCGAGTTTGTGTTTAGGATAATGGAAGAGTTTTAGAAATAGATAAAGGTGGTCTCACAGCATTGTGAGTGTAACTAATTCCATGCAATTTTATTCTTAGAAATGCTTAAAATGGCAATTCTTAAGTTATATATATTTTACCACAATAAAAAAAAAAGAAAAAGAAAAATGAGATATTCGTTTTTAAACTGTTGATTTCTTTGGGTCACTGTCCCCATAAACTTTTGTATAGCATCAATGATTTCTCCATTCTTCCACTGAAGCTTTACAAGCTTCCACTTTGACAGAATTCATCTTGCTTTGATAGGGCTCTTTTCAAACTGATGTCTTATCTTTCTTAGTACTTCAAACAAGATCCTCTTCAGACATGTTATAACAAGTTATCAGGAGTTTATTTTGGTGAAAAAAAAGTATTGAAATCCATGCACAGTTTTTCATAATATGCATTTTCCACAAATTTTTTAAAGACCCCTC
>NW_007781074.1:0-442 GCF_000696425.1 Galeopterus variegatus
GATCAGGATGGACCATTTCCCCAATAAATAATATACTTAAAAGTAACATTAAAAAAGATATTTAATGTGATTATCCCAATTATGCCAATGAAGTATGTAAAGAAATCATATATAGCACATTTATTTTATTAAAATGTTCCTGTCAGAATGTCAACCAATTTGACATTTCCTAAATAAATGTTCTTTTGGTTAAAACTATTATTAGCTTTTACCTTCCACCTCACCTCAGTTATTTACTAAATAAATGCATGATGGCCTCATGAAATACTCTGGGAAGCTATTAAATTTTCCAGAGAGTAAGGGAATCAAATTATTCCTGCAAAAAATAACTAGGAACATGTTACTTTGAACAAAATATAGCCAGCCAGTTTTCTGAGATACGAAAATCAAGTCATTTTTTTCTTAAATTTTTCATATGGCAAAGGAAGCAGTAGTTCTATGA
>NW_007781074.1:2563-3039 GCF_000696425.1 Galeopterus variegatus
AACAGCAATAAACTTCTGGAAAAGCTGAAGCAAATTGTTCTTGTTAAAATATCATTGATGACTACACAGTGTATTCTAGAATGGTTTGCTTAAACATCAGTCACAAAGACTGCTTACCTACCACCTATCATTTAAGGTTACTCAGGAATGTTATGATTTGAGGAGAGAATGAGTTTCTGTTTCCTCATATTCAAACCAATTCTAAAATGACTTCCAAAGAGTAAAGCCAACAATATGGTGATACTCTGTTTTCAGGCATAACTGTCAAGCAACAGTTACTAAATAAATAAAATCTGTCTATCTGGCAATTCTTAATTCTTTTTCAAGAGTCAGCAAAGCATCATCTTCTCTCTTAAGTCTTCCTTATCGATCACCTTTCCCCAACCTCTAGGCAAAGTTATATATCTTACCCTATAGCAGCACCTTGTGCAAAGCTACATTACTGTAATCACTGTGTTGTATTTATATCTGTCTAT
>NW_007781075.1:0-478 GCF_000696425.1 Galeopterus variegatus
CTGATTAACTATTTCAGTAAAATCACAGTAACAAAATCAACACACAAAAAATCAATGGTGTGTTTTTTTTTTTTCCGAACAATGAGCTAGCAGGAAAAAAAAAAAAATTAAGAAAGCAAGCCCATCTACAATAGCCACCAAAAAAATAAATACCTAGGAATCAATAGTACCAAGGAGGTGGAAGATCTTTATAATGAGAACTTACAAATAACTGTTGAAAAAAATTAATGAGGACACAAAATGATGGAAAGACATTCAATGCTCCTGGATTCGAAGTACAAACATTGTAAAAATGCTTATACTACCCAAAGTGATGTACAGATTCAATGCAATCCCCACCAAACTATCAATGACTTTCTCACAGAAAGAGAAAAACAATCCAAATATTCATATGGAACAAGAAAAGACCCCAAATAGCCAAAGCAATCCTGGGAAAAAAATAAAGCCAAAGATACAATATTATATGACTTCAAATTAT
>NW_007781075.1:2696-3039 GCF_000696425.1 Galeopterus variegatus
ATTTGCAGAATGAACACAGAGCCAGCATCTGGAGTGCAGAAGGATGTAGGTCTACCACTGCTCTGGACTACAGACTGTGGACATGCCTGCTTCAGTAGTGGCTCTGGTGTCCATGGTGCAGGCACTCTTGTAGAGGTCATGAACCAGGTTTTGGAATGTGAGAATGTGTGGACACAACACAGCTCCCATATCCAGGACACAGGCTAGAACCCCATGGCAGTGGCTTTAATGTTCAAAGCATGGGCACTCATGTAGCAGTAGAATAGCTGTGGTCTGTAGCACAGGAATGCACAAAACAAGTGCAGCTTCTGGTCCTGGGGCATGGCTAGCCTGCAGTTGCTGT
>NW_007781076.1:0-211 GCF_000696425.1 Galeopterus variegatus
CTACATTGTATATTGACAAAATAAAAATAAAAAATAAATAAATAAATAAATAAATAAATAAAATAAGAAAAAAAAATCCTCTGTGTATTTACATATGCTGGTTTTTTTGTCTAGAGTGACCTTCCCTTTCTTCTCTCCCTGTTAAAACATACTCATTCTTTATTATTCAGTTTAATTGTCCGTATTTCTAGGAATCCCTAAACCCCAGGCA
>NW_007781076.1:2094-3039 GCF_000696425.1 Galeopterus variegatus
TTCCCTAGACTCTTCACACACATGAGCAAATAATATCTATTTGCTTAAACCAGTTAAAGCTGGGTTTCTGTCATTTGTAGACCTGTCCTATATACCAGTTTAAAGTTCTGACTATATACTAGGTAATTAGCATGAAAAATTAAAATTTTATTTTACAAACCATGTCACGGTATTGCAAATCTGGCACAAAGTGAAGAGTACCTGTGTAGAGCCTCTAGCAAAAGCATTTATTTATTATTTTCCATAGTAACTGACTGAGTAGAGCTTCAGATTACCAGGCTTCTGAAGTTGGGTATTGCTTGTAACTGGGAAATTTCAAGTAACTAATTGATGGCATTTGGATGTGTTGTCCCCTCCAAAACTCATGTGGAAATCTATGCCCAGTGTGGCAGTGTTGGAAACTGATTGAGTCATGGGGTAGGATCCCTCATGAATGGATTAATGCTGTCCCTGGGGGTGGGGGTCCTGAGTGAGATCTCACTCTATTAGTTCCCTTGAGAGCTGGTAGTTTATAGGACCCTGGCACCTCCTCTCTCTCTCTCTCTTGCTTCCTCTCACCATGTGATCTGCTTGTACCCACTGACTGCTGCCACTTTCCTCCATGAGCAGAAGCAGCCTGAGGCCTGTGCCAGATGCAGCTGTCCCAGAATTGTAAGTCAAATAAACCTCTGTTCTTTGTAAATTACTCAGTCGCAGGTAATTCTGTTATAGCAACACTAAATGGACTAATATAATATTTATTATGTATTTAAGTATTTAATAAGTATTGTTTATAACTGAAAAAAAATTGAGTCTTTTGGAGGATGCCCTCTGAGTATCTCTTCACTTGATATGTGAAGTGAAGTGGGGTATATATTTGCATTTGTGGTTCTGTGATTTTACAACTTTTACCTAATCAAAAAGCCATGATCTAATGCTTGATATTTAATGCCTATGATGACCCCA
>NW_007781077.1:0-3039 GCF_000696425.1 Galeopterus variegatus
TAATATGTTTTGGTGTGTGATTAATTAAGAGCCACAATCTTATAAATGATGTATAAACAAACCAAATTAAAGTTAATTTTTTATTTAAACATTTTATTGCATTCTCCACTTTTATTTTCAATTGTCAGTTATTACACACACACACACACCCCTGCACAATTTTAAAAATTTCTTTTAAATTTTTATGACTCAATAATTTTATTTTATTATATTGGCTAGAAGTATCAGGGCAATTTTGAATAAGAAGGTGATGGTTGAAATACTTTTCTTATTCCTAACTTTAAAGAGAATAATCCTGTTGCATCAGTAAATTTGATGACTGATAACACTTTTCGATAGAAAACCCTTATCAAGATAAGAAAGTTCCTTTTTTATTTCTATTTTGTTAAGATTTATTGTAATAAATAGGTGTTGAATTTTAGAAAACAAATACATTTTTGAAATTATTGATATGATTGTGCTTTCTCTATTTTAATCTCAGTAAAATACATTGCATTAATTGATTTCATGTTATCAAATCAGCATTAAATTTATAGGCTTATGTTTCCTTGATCACCATATATATGTTAGGACATTTTTATTGCATTCGTGTTTATATTCTGTATATAAACTGCTTCTGAGGTTCTTGATCCTCTTTATTGTTCTTTCCGTATCTCATTAATTTCTGCTTTTTATTATTCCATCACTCTGATTTCTTTGGAGTTTCTCTGATGTTCCTTCATTAATTAATTGTGATAAAAGTTGGCCTAATAAGGTTTAATCTTATCTTTGTAATATATACATTTGTAATGATAAAAGTTCTCTGCTTAATAGTTTAGATTATATACAATCATTGTCCATTCAGGGAAGCCTGGACTTTATTGGGTATTTCCACAGAGATATTAATATAGAGACTTAGTTAACTAAATATTTACTGAAGAAGCAAAACAGGAACGTTGCTGTAACGATTGGAACAAAAGTCTACCACCTGGGTAAAGGGCCATTGCTCAGCTGATACTTAGAAAGTAATGGCAAGAAGCCAGGACAAGGAAGTTTCTTCTCATCTCCTCCTGTGGGGAAAATAGAATAATTTAGTCAGGCTTCCTCGGCTTGGGGGTCGAGTAGCACATTTCTTGTAAACAAGTTGTGTGGGTGGAGTTAGTGCACATGTGCACCAATGTATCTTAATTGCTTTTGTGGGTTCTTGAGTTTGTGAAGCAGATTGCAGGCAGAGCTCCCCTCTAACTGTTTGAAAATAGAGCATGTTTACTCTGCTGACAGCTGCTTAGTTTTCAGTTTTTCTTTGGACCTTGCTGGTAGCAGTTGAGTTTCTGAGTTTCTCCTGTGGACTGCTTAGCTTATAGTGTTGTGTGTGCTGAATAAAGACTATTCCTTCTCTATTCTATATTATTTATTTATTAACCAGCCCCAAGGACCTTTTTGCTGGTTATCTAGCTCATAGACCTGCATGTGAAGGGTTTGTGAACAGGCTTGAGGGGTCTGTGAGCTCCAGACCCTAGCTCTAGCTTGACACCTCCTATTTACTTCATTTCTAGTTCCGGACTGGAAGTCAACTGAGAATGCAAAAATATAGTCTGCAGAGTGCCTTTCCTAGTGTCACAAACAGAAAATAGAAACCTGCTTTTGGAGGTCAGAGACAATAGTTAAAAAAGTGGCAGAAATTCACTCATCATCCCACACATTTTAATACAGAGTGTATTTGGGGTCATTCATTGTTAATTATTTTTAAACTTAAGTTATAATTTTCTTTCACTAATGGATTATTTAGAAGTACAGATTTTACCTTTCAAATCTGTTTGTACCTCATCTTTTTGATATTAATTTATTACCTTGTTGAATTCTAAGGGAATATGTTCTGAATGATATACATATTTAGGCACTGTTAGTTTTCTTTTATATTCTAATGTGGGATCACTTTCTAAATATGTTTTGAAGAGATTAGTTTCTATTTATTACATACAGGATTTTATATCACTATATAACTTGTTTATTTTTATATTCATGTTTTCTGTATACCAAGTGATTTTTTAAAATCTGTAAGAGCTATCAAAATTTTTAGACAAAGTAAGTTAAATTTTTTCTAGTATTACCATGGATTTGTATATTTCACTTTCTTAATTATCAATTTTTGGTTTGTCCAATCTGTGTTATATCTCCTATTTATCCCTTTTGCTAAAAATTCTTTTTAATTTCAATTAAGATATTTGAATATCTAACAAACCTATTTTTTAAACCAAATTTGTCTTTATTTTTTTTTATGGGAGTGGAAATTTTCCCATCCTTAAACTCCACATAGACTGCAAGATTTCCAGCTGCTGCTTCAGATGATTGGGCATTTTTTCCTAGCTTTTAAGTTAGGGTAACAGTTTGAAGTCCCTCCTATGTTGGTGGAGGGCTGAGTTTTAGTTCCCTTTTTTTTATACATTCTCTGAAAACAAGGTTCAAGTTTCTAAGCTCTCTATATGACCCCAAATCAACGTGTGTCTTGTAGGTTTTGACTTCCTCTACCTGAGATAGGAGGTGCTTATTTTTCTAGGGTCTGCGTCTCAGGCCACTCCTCTGAGCCTCAAACCACTCCCCTAGAGCTCAGGCTCTTCTCCTGAGCCCTGAGCCAGAAGAGAGATACTGTTGCATGTTGCATCTATTTTGAAGCACAACACAGGAAGATTGACACCACAGGAGGCAAGCTTGATCAATTTCACCGCTAAAGCATGAACAATAGAAAGGAGTCTGTCCTTGAATGACCTTCCACTGGAGGCCTAAAGTGCACTGAGTATATGTTAAGTATACTTGATTTATATGCTGGAATTTGACCACTGAACATGCTCTAAAAGAAACAGAGCCTGCACAAGGCTAGAATTACTTGAGAGTTACATTACTGGGAACCACTCCCTTAGTTAAATATTCATAGATAGCATGAATATGTATAGATAGCCAACTATAAATGTTGGAAGCCAGGACAAAGTGAAGCTGCTCACTCTTGAGCCAGCCTTTGCGTTTTGCCTGTGAAGTGTATATTCCCTACTCTTTGCATTGGTT
>NW_007781078.1:0-3039 GCF_000696425.1 Galeopterus variegatus
CACCTGCTCCAACTCTGACCAAGCTCACCTGCTCCAACTCTGACCAAGCTCACCTGCTCTATCTCTGATCAAGCTCACCTGCTCTATCTCTGACCAAGCTCACCTGCTCTAACTCTGACCAAGCTCACCTGCTCCAACTCTGACCAAGCTCACCTGCTCCAACTCTGACCAAGCTCACCTGCTCCAACTCTGACCAAGCTCACCTGCTCCAACCTAGACCAAGCTCACCTGCTCTAACTCTGACTAAGCTCACCCCCTGTACCCTAGACCAAGCTCACATGCTCTACCCTAGACCAAGCTCACCTGCTCTAACTCTGACCAAGCTCACCTGCTCCAACTCTGACCAAGCGCACCTGCTCCAACTCTGACCAAGTTCACCTGCTCCAACTCTGACCAAGCTCACCTGCTCTATCTCTGACCAAGCTCACCTGCTCTATCTCTGACCAAGCTCACCTGCTCTATCTCTGGCTAAGCTCACCTGCTCTAACTCTGACCAAGCTCACCTGCTCCAACTCTGACCAAGCTCACCTGCTCCAACTCTGACCAAGTTCACCTGCTCCAACTCTGACCAAGCGCACCTGCTCCAACTCTGACCAAGTTCACCTGCTCCAACTCTGACCAAGCGCACCTGCTCCAACTCTGACCAAGTTCACCTGCTTTCTTTTTTTGTTTTTTCGTGGCTGGCTGGTAAGGGGATCCGAACCCTTGGCCTCGGTGTTACCAACACCATGCTCTTACCAACTAAGCTAAATGCCCAGCCCTGTCACCTGCTCTAACCCTGACCAAGCTCTCCCTCTCTCCTCTTGACCAAGTTCATGGGCTGAGATACTTTGCCACCCACACCAAGCATTGCACTTTTCCTTAGCACTGAGCTAAACTGTGGCACGAGAGAGGCGTCCTAAAGGATGAGAGCTGGACCCGCCTGCAGCTGGGCCGGGGAGGCGGGAGCTGGGCTCTGTCCCTCTTCCCTTCACTGTCTCTGCGGAGCTCTCAGAAGCTGCGGGTTCTCTGGTCTCGGCTTGTCACTGGTAACGTGCCTGTCTACCTTGCTTTACTTGCCTCTCAAGGCTGATGAAATGACAAGACGATGATGTAAGTGCACTGAGGGACATAAGCTGTGATATACAAGCTGCACATTATTATTCTGAAATAGCTGGTGTCCAGCAAAGTGGAGGACCTGGTGTAGCTCCAGGACCCACGAGGTGTGTGACACTGGCAAGTGACTTAACCTCGTCAGCCTCAGTCTCCAGGCAGGTGAAGCGAAGACAGCACTGGCATCCGATCCACAGAGTCGGTGTGAGGATGAAGTGGGGTGACAGTCGTCCAGTGCCTGGGGTGCCCTGCACGGGGCCCGACTTCTAGCAACACATAGCAACATCGGATCACACGCACGGCACCTGCCGACCCCTCACCACCGCTCTGGTCCTCTAGGAAACAGCAGCCGCGGCCACCACAGCTTGTATTTCACTGAGACGCTGTGTCCCCCTTACTCTAGGCTGCACTTCTAAAGCCTCCACCTGGTGTGAAAAGGATGGCAGGGGACGTGTGGGATGTGCTGCTGAGGGGACCTCCCGCGTCAAGAAGCCCCCTCTCACACCCGGTGGCCAGTCTGGGTGGGCCACCCGGGCATCGTGCTAACTTCCTCCACGACTCCACGGCTCTCTCCTCCCCGCTCCCGCTCCAACCACCCGACGGCAGCTCCTCGACACCTGCCACGTCGGCCTGTCTCACTTTCTGTTCAGTGGGACGCTGTTTCCTGCTCAGGCTCCTTCCCCAGACCTACCTTTCCTGCCCATCAGAGACCCACAGAGGCCACCGACATCCCCAACTCGCCAAGCTAGGGACCATGGCAACCTGCCCCTAGGAACACCTAGTCGTTCACCCAGGAAAAGCAGCAGAGAAAGGGACCATGTCACTGTGTGGGGGCAGAGCTGAGTGGTCAAAAGACGTGCAGTCATGGGGGCTCCGAGCAGCGGGTTCTAAGCATGAACAGGGCAGAAGGGGACTCGGGTGCCTCATGGAGGGTCTTACTCGTATTGATCACTGCCATGAGCAATCTGCTGACGCACAGAGGGATCGGTCTCCGCTCTGGAGCCATGGGAGCAGAAGGACACAGAGCAGAACGTGCTGAAGGTGGCACAGGCTGGGGACGCAGGAGCCAGACACGCTCTCCCCCACGCCACACCCCACACGTGTGTGAACAAGCATTCCCAGGTGGCGGGTCCTCCCAGCTCTGGGTGCACCTGATGTCCCATGTCCTGACCACGAGGACGGCCGCGAGGAGGTGGCAGCTGAGGAGAAGGTGGGGACGGGGAGAAAGGGCTCCGAGGGTGGAAGGAATGCTGGGTGCCAACCTCGCGAATACACACGGACCCGGTATGTCCTCTCACGGCTCAAACAGACGCTCAGAAACGTGGGCTGCTGAGGCAAAACGACCCCTCCCTGCAAAGCCACCGGAACGGCGCGGCTTGGCACAGCAGGACTAGGGGGCCTGGGGGCTAAAGGCACACAGTCCTGGGCATTTTTAGAGGATCTGGAGCAGGGACTTTGTCATTTACAGTGGATCCCCAGGCAGAGGCTAAAGAAGAGGTGCAGGAAGGTCCACGCGGGGGACTTGTCTGTCCTGTGGCTGGCTGTGTCTTCAGGGCTCAGTGTCTGGCTCAAGGGCGGCGCAGACACCTTGTTGAGCTAGCGAGGGAATGAAGGAATGAAAGAATTAAACAAAAGGATGACAGCTCTTCAGGATTTGAGGGAGGTCAGCAGTGTCCCTCACAGATAAGGTTGGAGCACTGGGGTGCTACGATGAGGGTGACAGGGAAGGGATGGAAGGACGGGGTCCACGCTGCCTGCGCAGCCCGAGGTACAGGCAGGACCCGCATGGTGAGGGCACACACACGCACACACGTGCACACGGTCCCCAAGACCCTGGGCTGAGGCCTGTGTTCTCATGCACGGGTGGGCTTAAACACACCACCACAGCACACAGTTGGGCTGACGTGTAAGGTGTGCTGCCATGTTTACAACCCTGTCTTAGCACAC
>NW_007781079.1:0-663 GCF_000696425.1 Galeopterus variegatus
GAGACATTTAGGTGCAGCAGGGACAGAGGGACTTAGATGCTCATAAGAGGTAATAATAACACGGAAGCACGAGCAAAATCACTGGTGTGTTAGTTCCTCTGTTAGTTCTGCGGCAACTTGTCATTGTCTGAAATGACATGAAATGCTAAATAGGAGGAAATCTGTGTGGGAAGAAAGAAAAATAAAACCAGGACTCTTAAAAGGACTTTCTACAATTTAATCTGAATGTATTTACATACGTTAAGAACTTCCTATTATTAGCCCATGAACATTTGCCCTTTGTATGGAGCTTCTGCACCTCTTCTGTACTGTCACCAGGCACTGTTCTAACACGGAGTCCTGGTCGTATCACTCTTCTACACGCAGCAGGTCCGTGGCATGAAGCTGGAGTGACTGAGCAGGACTGGGGCGGGCCTTTTCCTTGCACGTGGTGATCGGAGGAGACGGAGCCGTCACTGGTGCTCTGTTTCCTGACTTGACGTTTATGTTTGAATTGCAGGAGATTCTCTGTGTTCAGGTTGACATGTGCAGAGCTGAGCTGCTGATATGTCGCCTCTCCCTCTAACAGACCTCCCTCATCTGCTCTTTCTATGTCCGTAAACGGCAGTGCCACTCTGCCAGTTCCTCAGGTCCAGAATCTGGTCGCTACTCGTCACTCTCCTC
>NW_007781079.1:2383-3039 GCF_000696425.1 Galeopterus variegatus
TCACACCACACGCACCACACGCACCACACACATCACACCACACGCACCACACACATCACACTACACACACCACACACATCACACCACACACACACAAACCACATACTCATACACCACGTCCACACCCCCCTCACCTCCCACATACTACACATAAACACACACCACACATATTTCCTATCACCTTCTCCTTGGCAGGCACATGGGCTCAACATTAGCCCACTCCCCCACACCACATACATGCCACATACACACCTGCCACACCCACACCCACATACTACATACAAACACACCACATACAAAGCACAGTACCTACCCCACACACCACACACCACACATATTTCCTATCACCTTCTCCTTGGCAGGCACATGGGCTCAACATTATATATTTTATTTATTTAACTTGCTCAGGAATGTCTTGCCCATAGAATGTAAACACCATGAGGGTGGGGATTTTTATGTGTTTTGATAAGTGGTTGGCCCAGTACCTATTTATGAAATTAATTTGTAAAATGGCAGCGTTCAGTAGTTACTAAATGCATGAATGGAACAAGGTCTTATTCCCTGAGCTTCTCAGTGAATTTCTGTGTAAAGTCATAGGGGTGTGTAGGAGAGTGTGCTGGAAAGGAGGATTGAAAATCCCTGCTCCTATTAAACGT
>NW_007781080.1:0-678 GCF_000696425.1 Galeopterus variegatus
TCCCTCTGGAAGCTTGCAGAAAATTCTTGCATTTAGAATTACATGTGATCAGAATTAAGGAGGTAAATATAGGGCTATAACCAGAAATTTTAGCATGGATATCATGACATATACGCAAATGCATATCCGTGAGATGCTGGTTATACAAGGTAACTTAACATAAAATAATAGGTAAAAGTGAATCTCCTAAAATAAAGCCAAAATTTTATAGTAAATGCCAGGGGTGGGAGTAGTTCGATTGAGGCTTTATTCTGAAAAATAAACTAATAAAAACAGTAATTTTATCTTAAATTTACAAAATCTGGGCTACAATTATAATTATTCATCAATTCTTAAAACAAAGTGGCTTAAGCATTACATATATATACATAATATTTTTACATTTAGACAAAATAGTAGTATGATAACAACACATGACATTCTAAATTCAACTTTGACTTTTGTAGCAATACCATGAAAAGTATCAATTTTACAAAATAGACTAGAGCTAAATTAAGTTTTCCAGGAGACATTTTTTTATACTTTAAAACTCAAAGCATTATCATATGAAGCACATTGCTGATTTCTTCCTCTTCAGTTGTTAACTGGTTTATATCAGCCTGATCTTCATATGTCAGTGGCTTTTCCTGTGATTCCAGAGGTTGTTCTAAGATCACTTAAACCATCTCCACAAAATAT
>NW_007781080.1:2803-3039 GCF_000696425.1 Galeopterus variegatus
GTTTTTAAAAGGGCATTGCAGATCCAAATGAATGGGCAGTCAAGAATGGGGCCAGGGTCTCTGAGTCCCCACCAGAGGACAATGGCTTTATGCTCCTATCAATATAAAAGAAGAAAAGGAGTTCAGACTTTTCTGGGGTTTTAGATACTGAAGCCCACGTGTCAATATTTCCAGCCCCCCTTAGGGGAAGTACTAAACTGATGACATCAGGGAGTTTGGGCACGAATGTGGTGACA
>NW_007781081.1:0-289 GCF_000696425.1 Galeopterus variegatus
ATATTCAGAGTCCACTAAACCTTTCCCTTGACTATCCTTACACCCTGAAGATGATAAAAAAAATAAGTTAGACACATGCCGTACAATGTAAGACCTTTTGATCAGCCAGGCCCTCCTTGCTGTAATCACCTTTACTCCATGATCTAAAACCTGAGCTTAGGGTCATTGCGAAGGACAATCCTAACACAAGACGAAATCCTCAAAAATTAACTGAGGAATTTAGAACACTCATAGGAGCTGATGATCCTGGACTCCTTGAACTTTACCAATGTACCCATGTGATATTGGG
>NW_007781081.1:2012-3039 GCF_000696425.1 Galeopterus variegatus
TGAAGTGGAAATTAAGCTTCTTATATGTAAGAAAGTTGGGGGAGACAATTCAATCAATCCATGGCAAGGCCCTGGAACAAGAAATATTTTATACTGAGCTATCTGGATAGCTTTTATTGAAAACAACAAGGACAATGGAAAAAGAATTGCCCACTTTTCTATCAGTCCACCAATAAGCCTCCTCCCTTTGGGCCAACTGTTTCCCCACTAGAGCTAGCCAAAGAGATTTTAACTCTCCTGATGTAATCAACATTGATGAGGCTCTGAGAGATTCTCTGGTAAATTACTCCCTGTAATTCTCTTAAAAAAACACAGAGGAACAAGACACAAAATTAGTGGGGAAACTTGTACAGCACTGGTGGTTACTGGAGATTACTTACCTACCATATACCCCACTTTAATAAGCCAATAAATCCCTCAGAGTAAAAAGGTTATATCTATGGTGGTGGTTTTGAAACAAATTCAAGAGGTTTTCTTATCTGAATCCATTCAATTGACTTTGGGGCCATTTTCAGAAAAATATATCTCTTTACTGCTACAGTAATCTTGCTAGGGCAAGACTTACTTTCAAAGCCGAAAAGGCATATAAAATTCTTAGAGGGAGAAATAATTTTAGAGGTTCCTGATTTTCCTAAACCAGAACTGTTATGCTCTCTACAGGTAGAAATTGATAAGATCATAACTCAGTTCTGTAATACCCCTGACCTTTCTAAAATACCTGAAAGTTTACAGGCCTTTTCCTTATCTTGAACAGAAAGGATTAAAAGCATGAAACCTATAAAGGTTCAAGTAGATTATTCTAAACCTTTGCCTAAATTAACCTGATATCCACTAAAACCTGAAACAATTCAAGGGCTCTCACTAATTTTAGAAGATTTAATTAAACAAGAAACCATAATTCTGTGTACCGGTCCTTGTAGCACACCAATTCTCCCAGTAAAAAAAAAAAAACAAAGAAAACCACATAAATAGAAAGAATTAAAGATTTTTTCAGGATTTAAATTCAATTAATAAAATTGTAATACCA
>NW_007781082.1:0-3039 GCF_000696425.1 Galeopterus variegatus
TTTTTTTTTGCATGATGAAGATTAAATGTAACCTAATGTAAACTACATTTAAGTAAAATGTAACTATTTATTGGTGTACTTTTCTTATTCTAAAGTTATTTTAATAACTTCTCTGATTTAATAAGAAAGTCTTTTTGTCAAATGCAACCGAATATTTTTTCTCCAAATATTTATCTTACTTCGAGTGATCTGAACATCATAGAGTTTAAATTATGTTTTAAAACACTTTTGTTTTCAGATATGAGCAGATATTTTTATTGTGATTTTAGCACAGATTTTAAAAATAGAATACATGTGCTCTTAAGGAATATTTTAACTACATAATTTCAAATACACATTATATTAACATTCAGATAATTTGTCACTTAGTAAAATAGACACTCTATTTATATAAAAACTGACAATGGAAACCAAATATTTCCCTTTTAATTTTACCAAGTCATACAATAAAAAGAATATCACATGTTAGTTGTATTAAAACTTTTGACAAAATATTATGAAAGTTGTAAAGAATTGGTTTCATAAAAAATTTGAATAATTGTGGAAAATGGATTTTGATTTTTTTAGTTCTTTTTAGAACCTCTTGCCCCATATTTTTTCAACACTTGTTTTTCTTAATTGAATATTTATCATTTTGGTCATGTGTCTTTTTCAGTAATATTTATCAAATATATGTATTTTATTTACAACTGTCACTCATGATGTGTTTATTTATTATATGATTAATAGTCTCTGCTTTTACTGTCATCTTCTTCCACCAATAGATTTTATGTAGAATGATATTTTCCACACTCAGACTCATTTTTTGGTCCTCCTTTAACTTCTCTTCCTTCCCCATTTCTACATTCTGCTTAAAGATCAATGAAATACAATCTTTTGTTTACCACAAAAATTGTACATTAATTCAATTTTCACACGTATGCATGTGATATATTTACTGGGTTTATACTCTTTCTTCAGATTCACAGCATAACTGGACAGTAGTAACTACTTCAAATACATACTTTTATTTTATTAAATTAAAAAATTTAATTTTTCTAATAGGAGATAAGCCACTCCTCAAAGTACAAGAATAAAAGAAATAATACAGTAGATGGAGGAGATTTTTACTGCCAAATAGTCACAGCCTCTTGATAACTAGGTGTTAATGTATGAATTTTGAATTAAAAAAGATTATTTTTTAAACAAATCTTTATATGATGTATCTATATGTGTAGGTCCCTAGTGGATAGTACTACTCAATTATACTATTTATTTAATGTTTTCAATGTATGGATGTTATATGACAAATCTAGGTTGTTTTTATCCACCAAGTACACAGAATTAGATTAATTATAATTCAGTAATCATGACACATTCTCATTGTTCAAAACTATTTTTAAAGAAAATAATAGATTTCTATATTTGATACATAGTATGAAAAAATCAGGAAGACAGACAAAATAACTCAAAGAAAATTAAGGACTTATTAGACAGTGTTTTACTTGTGTTACAGTGGTACAAAATGATATGGGCTTTTCTCTTACAATTTTTGAATTAGTGTAAAACTGTCGTCATTAAAATAGGTAAGTAATCCCTCCACTCTCTTCCCATATAACTCTGTTTAGTTGTAATAAATAAAAGATTTAGGAATAAAAATATTCTTACAATTTAAAAAATCACATTTTGTCTTTGGTTATTTTTTCATATATGCCTAATTTCCTTTATTTGAAACTTTAAATAGCCTGGTAAATAGCAGGTACTTAATAAATGGGTTTTTTTGGTGTGGATTTGTAGAGGGGATGCATAGTAAATTGTATCTGCATTTCTAATAGAACGGATAAATGTCCTTATAGATTATGAAGCATCTGCTTGTTAATCATTTTCAGCTCTGAATGTTCTGATAGGATGTATTAGCCTGAAGGACCATATTTTGTAGCATCTGATTTACTAGGGCAGTTTCACTTAACACCTGCTTTTATAACTAATGGAAACTTCTTGTTATTTATCCTAGTTGAATGCTATATTCACATATTTGAACATCTTTTTTCATTGAGTATAAAAACATACCATCCATGGACAATCCAAGAAATTCTTTCAAGCTAGGTTATATCATAAGATCTACAAACTAATGAGATTTATATTTTTAAAGCAACCATAACAGATGCTGTACATCTAAATGAGTCACCTTTAGAGGTGATATATTTAATCTAGTTATATTGCTACTGCTCAAATAATTTTGGAAACTCTCTTTTGAAATTTCCTTCAGAATCTGTTAATGTGATTGCCACATCAATTATTCTTTTATAGTCTCAGAACTGTGCTACTATATTTATCAGACTATGGTCTTCAAAAACAAAGATTTGCAAATCAGAATGTGTATGTGTGTGTGGGTGTGATATACAGAAAAGTTTACAACTTTGAAATTAACAGCATTGACTTGAATATATGATCCATTTTTTGGAAAGGTGATCACATTATATTAATGTTAAATTTCATCAAATAACTTTCTTCAATAGAGTTAAGTCAGTGGCTGCTTCTGTGGTGCACAACTCCAATTTTCATTGATCTTTTATTTAAATTCCATTATAGAGAGACTTCATAAACTGATTATACCAATACTTTTTCCTATGTCCTTTAAAAAAATAAACATTAAATTAGGAAATTGGCTGATATAAATAAATCTATATAAAATATAAATTATTAACTATAAGCTATACCGAAACAAGTTTATTCTCACATAAATTTCCTCATTGCTCTTAATTTATTTGGTCTTATTAGCTATCCTTTTACTTAGAAATACCATTTATTCATCAAATTGAGGGTACAGTCATAATTTTAAAACAGAGCCAGAAATGGAAAATGCTATTTAATGGGATTGAAGTCAGATAGAAAATGAGACAGAGGAGCTATACAATAAGTCAGTTGTTAAAATTAATTAAAACCACAACTTATTGTTTTATTCATATCACCTCAAATACAAAGCTTACTTTTTTTCTTTCTCTTGCCCAAGGGGAGATTTTTAACTGCTTTAATTGTCATTTTCTTTAATACCAGAAG
>NW_007781083.1:0-414 GCF_000696425.1 Galeopterus variegatus
GTGAAAGAACAGAGTGAGAAGAAATGTTTGTTGTCTGCAGTGCTTTAAACCGCTCCATTCATTACACAAGTCTGCAGCCACACGAAGGGCTCTGCAAACAGCCATGTTGGTAGCTGTGTGTTTATCTCTGTTAGACAAGTGTTAATGAGAACGGCAAGCCCATTCACCAGACCTGGCTTTAGGAGATTATTCCAGAGCCCATAATGACATTAACACTATTAATAGCATCTACAGATGACGTATGAAATTCCACATCCCACCTCCCAGACTTTCAAATCACATTAATTCAATACGCGGTCTAATTTTTTTCCTTTGTGTACTTTTCTTATACCAGTTGCTATGCTCCAAATTCTCCTCACCCGCCGAGAAAATACATACTTCTATCTCACATCATGTCAAATATCACTTCTTCCA
>NW_007781083.1:2534-3039 GCF_000696425.1 Galeopterus variegatus
GATATAATAAACATTACTATCATACATCATGTTAGCATTTTTCCTAAAGGGTGTGTTTTTCATCTACTTGAAAAAAGTATTTAGTATCACTGGTACAAAGCATGGGGATTGTGAAATGTTGGAGAGGAATTAGTTTCATGATGAAGTCAGTTGTATATCTCACATTGTTCATCAAATCTTAAACATAGATTGTTTTAAAATTCTTGCTTGAGGTCATACAGCTCAAGAGTAGAGGAAGAGGAATCGAATTCCAGCTTTATCTTACTCGCACATCTCCATTCATCACCTCTTCTGCATCAATTTTTTCCTTCACTTGCCAGTACAGTGATGACCAGCTCTATGTGGATTTAAGCAAACATCAATTCATATGATTATTGCATCCTGTTATACAGAACACAAGCAAAATGTTTTGCCATGGTTATGATTTTATTGCTGGAAAAAGTATTTAATATATGAAAGAGAAGAAAAGTTAGGCCTTTTCAAACATAAAGCATTTATTGATCTC
>NW_007781084.1:0-783 GCF_000696425.1 Galeopterus variegatus
CATAACTGCCTGCCATTTACCCTGACCTTCGGTTTACCTGGTCCCCATATGTACAAGGCTGTCAACAAGGAAAGGATAATTAAATATATCCAAGAGGTTCCAACAAGTTCATCTTAACGAATCTTATGATTCTGAGGCATCTAGGAAAAAGAATGACACTATAATTACCAACAAGAAAAATTCTACCAAGTTACACACAATTTGTTCCTTTTTTGTGACTCAAAATTTCTGACTCACATTTAGCATAATTCATTTCCTTTTAGTGAAAGTGTCAGTACCATTCTTTTCAAAATATTCCTTCTCTGTATTCCCCTCTGCATTCAGAAATGACATACAATAGCAATAATAGCAGTAATTATAGTGATAACAATACCATGTATTTAGTGATTTAGGGTAGAGTGATTGACATTGCAGACAATTATTGCTAGCATATAGTAAAGAAAAACTGGTTTGTTGGTAGGTAGAAGCATAAGATACTTGGCAACTAGTAAAATGATGAAATGTGTTACCAAACACAAAGCTCATTGGAATCAGTGAGTCTGTCATGCAGGGAGTGGATTCAGAATAACGTGGACTTTTTATTTTTATGTATCTATCATTTATCTCACTAATGGACACACAGTAGGCACTTAACACAGTGCATTTTATCAGTGGTAACTGCAGAGTAAGTTTCTAGGACAAAAAGAGTTAAGAAATCCTTGAAAGATCAGGGAAGATTTTATTCCTAAAAAAAAACAAAAAATCTTTGTATTCGAAGTAGGTAGGGAGGTCAGAGTCAAGTCA
>NW_007781084.1:2613-3038 GCF_000696425.1 Galeopterus variegatus
CAGCAAACAAGCCACGTATGAGTCAAACTGTAATTCCTTATGATCACTCAGGCAGGCTCTCTGTAGACATCTAATGAGTGAGAATCAAAAAGTTCCTGGTTACAATGAGTAGAGATGAACATTGTAAGATTATGAGAAACATTTGTTGTCATTTGTCATCAGGCATAGAATATTGCTAAATTCCAAAGACATTTCAGAAGGGGAGCACATGTACTCGCTCATAAGTGCGAGCTAAGAGATAAAGAAGAAAGGAAAGAAAGACCACAGTGGTGCGCTGGACTTGCAGAAGGAGAGAGCATGCCTAGGGACACAAAGTAGAGTGGGGAAAGGGGGATGGGGAGGGAGCTCAGGGATAACTGAGGGGTAATTGGGTGGGGGACACGGGGTATAATCACAATTTGTGGTAACGGGCATGCTGCCAGTAT
>NW_007781085.1:0-843 GCF_000696425.1 Galeopterus variegatus
CCCACAAAATAAATATAAATAAAATTGAATTATAAAAAACAAAAACAGGGCCGAGCCTGTGGCGCACTCGGGAGAGTGCGGCGCTGGGAGCGTGGTAGCGCTCCCGCCGCGGGTTCAGATCCTATATAGGGATGGCTGGTTCGATGCGCTCACTGGCTGAGCGCGGTGCGGCCGGTCACAAAAAGGAAAAAAAAAATAAAATAAAAAAAACAAAAAACCCCAAAAACAAACAAAAGAAAACGAATACCCCCGCCCCCCAAAAAAGAATGTCAGCAGGTGAGGGTGGTGAGTGGTCTGAGAAAAATCACAATGGTGTAGGTTTTTTATATCACTCCAAATCGCTGCAGAAAAAGAGGGCAACTAGGATTGCAAAAGAACAAACCTACTGCCCATATCGTCAACAAAGTTAGGTTACAACATGGTGTCCCATGAAGCTCAGACTATGAGAGCATGCCGTCAGAGAGCCACACTAGCAGGAGCTGTGGGACTGTGTGGGATTAGCTGCTGGGCGGAGGTAGCCAAGGGAAGAGAAAGGAGAGTTTCCTGTTCTAAAAGCTCCAGACAAAGAAATCTCCAAGAAGTGGCTACCCCTCATAATAGAGGACCCCACTGTGCACTGAGTCCCCAGCAAGGAGAATGCTGAAACAGAGGGGCGCCACAGGATCCAATTTGTGGGTGAGAACAAAAAAAGACTGTGGGAATCCACTTAGGGTCTGCAGAGAAGTCAGTCTGGGCTGGGCAGGCCCTCAAGGATCTCAGAAATACCTTCCCAAAGTCCCTTTCAGAATGACAGAGATGCACTCAGAGGAAAAGCTGCTCGTGGGTAGGATCCAAACTGAACAG
>NW_007781085.1:1675-3038 GCF_000696425.1 Galeopterus variegatus
AAGAAATCTTTAGAAATGGTGAAAGAGCAGCATAAATCAGAAATAGAAAAATAATTTGGCTTGGGCCGGCCCGGTGGCACACTGCTACAGTGCGCCGCTTGGGGGCGCGGCAGCCCTCCCGCCGAGGGTTCGGATCCCACATACAGACCGGTTCCCACTCACTGGCTGAGCAAGGTGTCGCTTTGGGCGCAACACTGAGGGTTGCGGTCTGTTGCCGGACACGAAAAAAGACAAAAAAGGAAAAAAAAAAAAAGAAAAATAATTTGGCTAAACAACAGGAAGATTATAAAGAATGGACAGAATTTAGGAAAGAATTAGGAAAAAGGAAATTTTAGAAATAAAGACTAAACTAGAAGAAACATAAGAACAATCACACACCATGGAAAGCACAGCAATGGAAACAGAAGACAGACAGGAGAAAAGATTCTTTTAAATCAAACAGAAACAACAAGAATTTGAGAGAACATAATACATAGAGAATATAGACAAAGAAGTTCCAATGTATGTAAAAATGAAGTTCCTGTAGACAAGATCAAAGCAATGGAACAGAACAAATCAAAAAAACTATAATTAAAAAAAAACTATCTTGGATTAAAAGGTTTATTATGTACACAGTGCTTAGTAAAACAACTAAAGACAAAGCAAAAATTCCTTTGAGTAGCCAAGCACAAAGAACAATTCACTTATAAGTACGATGACTACACATCCCAATTTGCCCAGGACAGTCCGGGTATATTTATTAATAGTGTCCCCATTCTCTCTCTAAAGTCACCCTATTTTATAAGAAAAAGAAAATTAGATTGACATCAGATACTGACAGTAGCACTTCCTGCCAGAAGATAGTGAGGCAACATTTTAAAGATTTCCATGAAAGAAAAAAAGGAGCCAAGGATTTTACATCCAGCCAAGAGACCTAAATGTATTCTTTAAAAAGGCTACAATGGGGCCGGCCTGGTGGCGCACTGGATAGTGTGCCGCTTGGGAAGCGCGGCGGCGCTCCCGTCCGAGGGTTCGGATCCCACGTATAGACCGGTTCCCGCTCGCTGGCTGAGCGAGGCGCGGGAGCAGCGCCGAGGCTTGCGATCCCGTTGCCGGTCCCCGGTCCGGTGCGGGGGCAACACTGAGGGTTGCGATCCGTTGCCGGACACGGAAAAAAAGACAAAAGACAAAAAAAATAAAAAATAAAAAATAAAAAGGCTACAATGAGTTATGAACTTGCGAGAACTTAGGCTATCTTGTGTCCGTGAACACCGTGAGGATTCCGTTAGAGAATGAACTTCAGAAAACAAAATATCATAGGAGTAATTTTGGTATAGGAAGAAAAAAAGGTGTTTCTAGTATGTTAAAATGAAGAGAAACCCTC
>NW_007781086.1:0-783 GCF_000696425.1 Galeopterus variegatus
ACTGGTGTTGCAGTTGTGTGTCTGTGCCCAAGAAAGTCAAGAGCCTGAATTTTGGAAGCCCTGTTTGTTAAAGTGCTAGTGTTTCAGTTCATTAGGACATTACTTTCATGTTCTGTACCCTTTGCATTTTAGGTAGAAGAGTTCTGTGTTTGCCCGCCCTTCAGTATGTAGAAGGAGTATTTGTCTGCTTGCACTTCCTTAAAAAAAATACCACATATGGTGTGGCTTGAAATATTTATCCTCTCAGAGTTCTGGAGGCTAGAAGTCTGAGACTAAGATGTCAGTAGGTTTAGTTTCTCCTGAGGCCTCTGTCCTTGGCTTGCAGATGGCCACCTTCTCCTGGTGTCCTTGCATGGCCTTTTCTCTGTGCCTGCATGCCTGATGTCACTTCCTTTTTTCATAAGGTCACAAGTCACATCAGTCACATGGGTCCCATCTTCAAATACAGTCAATTGAGGTTTAGGGCTTCAAGATATTTATTTGGGGGTATATAATTTAGTCCCTAATAGAAGGGTAGGCAGAAAAAGTGGCCCCAAAGGGCCAAGTGGTGGCTTCACTTTGATATATCTAAAATAGAGGAGGACTTTGTTTGTAAATTATATTATTTGTTCATTAGTTTATACAAGTGCCACATTTATTATGTCTCTCTACACCCCATATGCTCTGTGGGGACTCCAGTGAAAAGGTGAGACAGACAAGTGGTATCCCTGTTTCCCTCAGCTCACAGCATTCAGGGGAGAAGACTATTATGCGAGACATCACAGTGAAGTGCGATCTATACCC
>NW_007781086.1:2576-3038 GCF_000696425.1 Galeopterus variegatus
TGTGACTATTTAGGACACACAAAATGCTCCTGTGGCCAGTGTCCTGGCTGAAGGGAAGTGTGTTTCACCTCAGAGAATAGTGGAGCAGCCAGTTGGAAGGGGTTGGGGACTGTTTGAACTACAATCACTCCAAGATCCCTACCAAACCCTAGGGAGATTAAGGGCGGGAATGACAAGCTGCCGGGATGCATGCCTGGAATTTCCCTGACTAGGTTTCTAGCAGAGTTGGGAGGTTCCAGGGAGGTGGGATGTTCGGGTCTGAGGAGTAGAGGAGGAAGAGGGGACGGCCCCAGGTAGGAGTGAGATGTCTGGGATACAAAATGCTTTTCATCTGTGCATGAGAGGAGCAAAGAGTTATAACAACTTTGTTACTCAGAGTGTGTAAATGCAAATGCAGATTATTACACAGACTGGACGAGGTGAGACGGAGCACTCATCAACCTTTGCTCTTCTGCAGGAATG
>NW_007781087.1:0-525 GCF_000696425.1 Galeopterus variegatus
TCACTCGGGAGAGTGCGGCGCTGGGAGCGCAGTGGCGCTCCCGCCGCGGGTTCGGATCCTACATAGGGATGGCCGGGGCGCTCACTGGCTGAGCGCGGTGCGGGTGACACCACACCAAGGGTTGCAATCCCATTACCGGTCACAAAACAAACAAACAAACAAAAAAAACAAAAAAAAAAAACTTTGTATTGAGACGGTTCATTAAGTAATAATTATGTTGACGTAGGCCTCTTCTCCCCAGTTTATTGTTGCTTCCTGTTTTCTTCCCAGTTTGGCTGTGATGTCTGGAACAAGTCAGACTTGTGTCACTTCCTAGCTGTGTGACCTGGAGCAATTTGCTTAGTGTTTCTGGGCCTCAGTTTTCTCTTCTGTAAAATGGGCATCGTAATACCCACCTCACAGATTGCTGATAAAGATTAAATAAGAGAATGCAAAGTCCATGAGCATAGTTATCCATCACTTTGGGGGACAACAGGGACCTCTCTTCACTCCTGTATTCCCAGGAGTGCCTGGCTCATAGGAGAT
>NW_007781087.1:2533-3038 GCF_000696425.1 Galeopterus variegatus
GAAGCAGCAATTTGAGGCAATTTAAAAAATTCTATTAAGGGCAATCTGATGGTCTCCTGCTGGAAATAGAGGACCCTGTTCGGAAAGCTCTTGGTGGTATTGTAAGGGGCTGATGGGGTCTCCAGATTTTGCACAGTCTCCTGTACCCACAAAGCCATCATATAAGACCCCTGCCCCCTACTTCCACCCCCCTCATGCCTTTAAATAGGAACATTAATAATTCCTTGTTTAGTGCAGCATGTATTACAGAAACCTGAAATGAGTTGTCCAGATAGAGCGGGACCTCAGGGGGCTGCCAGACAAACATGGTCTTGTTGGAAAGGAGAAAATTGGCAGGAGTTGGCTGAAGAGTTTCCCACATTGCAGCTTGTGACCGGTTCTGTCGTGCTTTTGTTGATTTTTTTTAACATTTCTTTTTATGGAGTCATTATTATTTTATTTTATTTTATTTTGTCTTTTTGTCTTTTTCCGTGTCCGGCAACGGATCGCAACCCTCAGTGTCGCC
>NW_007781088.1:0-853 GCF_000696425.1 Galeopterus variegatus
GTTGCGCCCGCACCTCACTCAGCCAGTGAGCAGCCGGTCTGTATGTGGGATCTGAACCCTCAGCGGGAGGGCCGCTGTGCTCCCAAGCGGCGCACTGTAGCAGTGCGCCAATGGGCCGGCCCCAGATAAAATCTTCTTGATCATTATGTACTATTTTAAAAATACTTGTACAGTTGGACTCAGGTGGCTAACATTTAGTTTAGGGGTTTGCATCTGTGTTCAACAGTGAGATGGGCATATGATTCTCATTCTTGTGTCAAAACTGTTGTATTGATCACTGGATTAACAGTGTGGAGATCATCAATGATCCTTTTAAGAGCAGTGTGCTTGGAGTTGAGCAATGTCAAGGGAGAAGAGGAAGAGAGGAAGAGACGACTCTGAGTTAAAAATCGTGAGAAGAGGGCCGGCCCGGTGGCGCACTGGAGAGTGCGCCGCTTGGGAGTGCAGCAGCGCTCCCGTTGAGGGTTCGGATCCCATGTGGTGACCGGTTCCCGGTTCCCGCTCACTGGTTGAGCGTGGCGCGGGCGCAACTTGCGATCCCGTTGCCAGTCCCCAGTGCAGGCGCGACACCAAGGGTTGCGATCCTGTTACCGGCCAGTAAAAAAGATAAAAAAGGAAAAAAAAAATCGTGAGAAGAAAGCTCAGAGAAAGTAGGGTTAGAGGAGTTCTGTTGTTGTTGTTGTTGTTGTTTTCTTAATGTAAGAAATAGCAGCAGGATTGAGAGTTTTGTTTTATTTTGGTTTGGGTCCCTCAAGAGAGAGGATTAAGTTAATCATATTCTTTAGTTCATGGGTATTTATCAGCCTTGACTTGTTTAAAACCTCTCTTGTTTTGTTTATTTTTTCCCTTTTAG
>NW_007781088.1:2634-3038 GCF_000696425.1 Galeopterus variegatus
TGTGTGTGTATTAATTTGTGTTCTTTGTTTTCTTACTGCTGAGTTTTGAGAGTTCTTAATATATTCTGGATATCTTTGTCAGATATATGATTTGCAAATATTTTCTTCCGGTCTGTGTTTACCTTTGTATTTAACAGTATCCTTATTCTTCTTTTGCAAAATTGTTTTAGAAATTCTAGTTCCTCTGCCTTTCCACGTAAGTTTTAGAATACTCTGTCTATACGTACAAAAAAATCTTACTGAGGGCGGGCCAGTTAACTCAGATGGCTAGAACATGGTGTTGACAACACCAAAGTCAAGGAAGGGTTCAGATCCCCATGCTGGCCAGCTGCAAAAAAAAAAAAATTTGCTGGGATTTTGATAGGAATTGTGTTAAATCTGTAGATCATTTTGGAGATAATTGA
>NW_007781089.1:0-749 GCF_000696425.1 Galeopterus variegatus
AGGGTCCTACTTCCTACTCTGGCTCTCACAAGCTATATTAAGTATGCTTCAGGAACACCTGCCCAACTGCCTACCTCAAGACTGAGAGGGGGATGAGTACCTGCTATTGTGCTGAGAGCTGACCACCCAAGCTGCTGGAAGTTGCAGTTCTTAATAAAGTCCAGAAAGGAAGAGAGTTTCCTGCGGCTTCCTATTCTACCATCTTTAAAGAATCCTCTCTTCTTTATTTGGCTTTTAAACATTGTCCACCCCACCGACACCAGACCTTGTCAAAAAAATTACTCATTACTATTACTCTCACAAAATTTTAAAAATAATTTTACATAATTTATATTACTAGACATATATATAAATTCTAAAAGTATTACTGCATATATTTTTTTTACTTTTTCCAATTGGCCAAAAGTGGTATAAATTTGCAAGCAATTGACTTTTTAAAATGAGAAGCAAAGTAAACTAATGGAGGATTTAATAAAGAACGCCTAAAAACTTGAGGGTTGTTCTTTTTTTTCTGTCATGTACAGGCATTAAAAGTAAATGAAGATGAGTGAAATCCTTTTAAAAAATATGTGTGAATGAATAATATATTATAGGTCACTGTTCTACACTGGTAGGGGATACTTTTCCTATGTATTCATTATGTAACACAGCCTTTACATTAAGAAATTGGCATAACTTTCAGATAAACAGCTTTATGCTACTTAGAAGTAAACACTAAAAAGTACATGTGTACTAATTAATGTTCACCT
>NW_007781089.1:2461-3038 GCF_000696425.1 Galeopterus variegatus
TCTCTCTCTCTCTTTTATTAAAAGTTTTTTACAGAAAACATCCTTAAAGTTGTCAATAATTGTTATCTCTGAAGCTTCTTCTTCCATTTTCTTAAGCCCACTCCAGTGAAACTCTCATCCTCAGCAACCCACCGTTCATTAACAAGGTCACC
This sequence comes from Galeopterus variegatus, assembly GCF_000696425.1. NCBI lineage: Eukaryota > Metazoa > Chordata > Mammalia > Dermoptera > Cynocephalidae > Galeopterus > Galeopterus variegatus. The sequence continues at coordinate 2,614 of NW_007781089.1, forward strand.
AGTAAATCCCATACCAATAAGTCCATTGATAGATTCTCAGTCCTTATTTAATTAACATTTTTTGATCTAGTTGATCGCCCACTCTTTCTTGACACACTTTCTTATTGGGCTTTGCTGTTTAAATTTTTTCTTTACTCTTTGGCCATTCTGGACGCTCTTTTCCTTTGCTGTTTCTTCCTCATCCTGACCACTGCAGGTTGTGCCCAATGGCTTGGTGCTTAGATCTCTTCTATTTTTCTATCCACATCCATTCTTTTATGGATCTCACACAGTCTTATAAATTTAAAAATTGCTTGGGCATACATTTCCAAATTTTATCTTCAGACCCAGTCTCTTGTGTGAACTCTATATTTGTTTATCTTAATGTCAGATAAGCATCTCAAACTGAACATCGCAAGACCGAACTCTTGGTTTTCTTCTTAACC
>NW_007781090.1:0-3038 GCF_000696425.1 Galeopterus variegatus
AAGCCAGTCATGCTTTGGGGTCAAAAGGACTCCAAAACTGTACAGTATTTTTAAACAGCAAAGAACATGTAGCCATGAACATTAAAGGTCAGGGAAATCAGAACTACATTTCCGGAGCATCTGTTATATGTCTTGCACAGTGATGGGAAATTCATGTACATCATCTTCCGTGGCTGTCTTCAGAACCATGTGTGTCAAATAGTATTATCTTCATTTTACAGATAAGAAATGTGCAGTCCATAGAGGTTATTGTTCCACTCATTTAAAGAGATTTATTGAGTATCAGCCTCTGAAAACACCATAATAAAGCCCACATGGGCCCTACCCTCTCAGAGTCCATAGGCTGTGAGAGCACAGGGGAGGGTCAGGGAGGGTTTCCTGGAGAAGTCAATGTCTAAGCTGAGTCAGAAAGGAGAGGAGGGGTGACAGGTGAAGTACGGTAGAGGGGCCAGGGTGGCAGGCAGGTGGGACAGCCTGTGCAAAGGCCTGGAGCCTGGAGCACAGAGTGCCCAGCAGGAGCTGTGACTCATTCAGAATGGCCCAGTCTAGACTGCAGGGAGGAGCTGAGGCTGGGGGCCAGCTGGGGCTGGGCACAAGGGGCAGTGTAGGCCACAGCGAAGAGTCTGGACTTCTTTCACGGGAGACAGGGCCACAAAAGGGTTATAAGCAGAGAGGTAGCAGGGTCAGGTGTCCTTCTAAAAGGCTTCCTGCAGGAGGAGCAGGGCTGGAGGGGTGGCACCTGCAGCAGGGATACTAGTGGGCAGAAGTAAAGGACTTGTGCGGGGGTCCTGCCCAGCTGCCTGGCCAGGTCCCTGAGAGGTTGGGGGGTGAGGGAGGACCCTTCAGGCAGGGAGGAGGGCAGATGAGGCCCCTGGAGTGGCTGTTAGGTGGGGCGGGTGTGTGGGGCCTTGGCCAGGGTTCTGGTGATCCGGCCACCCCTGAGCAACAGGGTTACTAATGGCAAAAAGGTAGGTGCCTAGTCAGGCAACTCACACAGATTCACATGGACACTGACGTGTGCACACTACACAGATGCACAAACACACACGTGGCTGGCCCCACTCCTCAGTCTGTATCGATGAGGGGCTGGGGAGAGGCACAGGACCGGGGTCAGAAGCCACAGCAAGACATGTGCACACTACACAGATGCACAAACACACACGTGGCTGGCCCCACCCCTCAGTCTGTATCGATGAGGGGCTGGGGAGAGGCACAGGACCGGGGTCAGAAGCCACAGCACAGTGTGACCCCTGCATAACTCAGGCCACAGGCCCTAGGCCCCTCTTTCTGGAGCCCCAGGGCAGATACTGCACTATAGCCCCTCCGGAGTGCTCAGGCTGCTTGGGTCCTCCACCTCCCCATACACCCTGAAACATCACCTGCTGGCACCTTATCCAATATGCAGATGGGATGAGCTGGCACCTTGCTGGTCACATTCACAGGAATGCAGCCCGGGCTTTGCAGCCAGCAGCAGAATCCAGATGAGAACAGACCCTGCCTGGCTGGAGTAACCAGGCCATACCAGGTAGATGAGCATTCACAGGGCCAGCGCAACTCAAACTCAAGGGCGGACACCCATCAGCTCAGACACAGTCTGGAGGAGGCCACATGTAAGAAGAGTTTGTGTGAACATTCCTGGGAGGAGCTTGTCCCTCGGCGAGCAACGAGCCTGCAGACTTGAACTGCACTAATTGGGAGGGCAGCGTCCAGCCAGAGAGGGGACGCCCCCTGGGCTCTGAGCTGGCCAGGCCCTCCTGGAGCAGTGGGTCCAGACCAGGGTATCTCCCTCTCAAGGGGACAATGGCAAAGAGGAAGACAGGCTGGTGAGGGGTCCAGAAACCCTATCATATGAGGAACTGCACAGGGATGTTTAGTCCCCAAACAGAAATGTTGCTTTGTGGATTATGTCTGTTTTCATATGCTCTGCCTGATCCCTTGCCCTGGTCCTCGGGCAGCACTGATCAGAGACAGCTTCACAGTTGTCTGCACAATTGTTTGATCTTTGGTATCTCCCTAACTAGGCTTTAAGCTCTGTGGGGTCAGGGGCTGTGTGTGCTTTTGCTTACAATTGTTTTCCTGGTGCCTGGCACATAATAGAAGCTCAATAAATGTCTATAGAGGGAAAGAAGGAAGGAAGAGTTGAGCACACCTTGAGCGCTCCAAAGACTCGTATAAAGGAGGGTAAATCCGGCTCTCCAGGGCGAAAGGAACACCAGCAGGAGGTGAACTTAGAGAGTCAGATTTGAAATCATCAACAGTAAGAAATTTTTGTTGTTGTTTAATTTTTATTTTTTATTATTAGCATATTCATTATTACCAATTGTGATTTTTATTTATGCCCTTTACCTGACCTATCACTCCCCAAACCCCCTGCCTCTGTCCCTCCCATCTCTAGTATCCTTAGCTTTGTTCTCTCTTTCTGAATGTTCAATGTATTGCTGTGGTCTTTTCTTTCTTCCTTCCTTCCTTCCTTCCTTCCTTCCTTCCTTCCTTCCTTCCTTCCTTCCTTCCTTCCTTCCTTCCTTCCTTCCTTCCTTCCTTCCTCTCTCTCTCTCTCTTTCTCTCTCTCTTTCTTAGCACCCAGTTATGAGTGAGAACATGTGGTATTTCTCTTTCCTTGTCTGGCTTATTTTACTTAATGTAATTTTCTCCAGACTCATCCATGTGCTGTAAATGGCAGAATTTCATTGTTTTTATGGCTGAGTAGTATTCCATGGTGTATATATACCACATTTTCTTTATCCAGACGTCCATCAATGGCCACTTAGGTTAGTTCCATATTTTGACTATTGTAAATAGAGCTGCAATAAACATGGGAGTGCAGGTGTACCAACAGTAAGAAGTTTTAAAATTCAGATGGCCACAGTGTGGTTTGAGTGGCCCCAGAAGACTGTGAGCTTCTCAGTGATCAGTTTAAGCAGAACCAAGAGAAGCACTTCTCAGAGGTACTATTACTTGAATTAAGGAACAAGTGAATGATGAGTGGATGAATGAATGAAAAATGACTGATGACTACTACAGAGAATTTCACCTGCTGG
>NW_007781091.1:0-428 GCF_000696425.1 Galeopterus variegatus
TCAGTTATATTTTCTAAACATGGGGGGTGAAGTGAGGAGAGGAAAAAAGAAGATGGAAATGTATTGCAACTTTAAAAGAAGAGAAAAATAAAAGGAAGGGGAGAAAAAGGAAACTGATTGATCTGTGGCTGCTGATTGGGAGAAGTTTAAATCTCGGTGTGAAGTGAGGGGAGCTCCCCACGTGAGGACTGCCTGGTCCCCCTGGAGCCTGGTGTGCATTGCAATTTCCTCTGTTATTGAAGTCAGTTCATGCTGGCAGCAGAGATCAAAGTGGGATAGAAAAAATCTCTACAACATTCTGACAAAAATTAAAAGATGAAAGAAGGCTGGATAAAATAATTGATACAGTACGAAAAAGCAGAACCTGCTTGTATTCAGAAAAGACTTTGATATAAGCCACTGTTATAAGTCATGTCATGTTATGAAAT
>NW_007781091.1:2477-3038 GCF_000696425.1 Galeopterus variegatus
TTTCCACCTGCCTACCTCAGAGACAGAGAGAAGAAACTAAACAGTGCTGCCTTATCTAAACAAACTTACGTCCCCCTCATGTCACTGGTTCTTTCCTTCAATCCCTTTAGACTCTGTCACAGGCATTTATCATATTGGAAGGGAATAAAAAATGTAGCTTTTGTGGACAATACCTGATTGTCAGCCACTGGGTTTATACTGTCCTCAGTGCCAGGTTTCATGCCTGCTCTATACTAGGTGCTAAATAAATGTTTAAAAATTGAAAATAATTTTGAAACTATGGTAAATATATGTTGGAAATTATAGCTTTGATTTCTTTTTCTTTATCCTTGAAATATTTCATTCGTTTACAATTAGCATTCATTGTTTTAGTTTCTCTGAGTACCTCTATTGCTTCCTCCCTCTGGTACTTAAAGATTACTTTTCCTATTTATATCATTGGCTGATTTTATTTTTTCATGTTTCATGGAAAGCTTAAATACTTTGTGATTCATTGTGTCCTTAATTTTCATTTGCGTTTTTCTTCTCACTTTGAGGTTTATCATTGTTTATTAACTTACT
>NW_007781092.1:0-3038 GCF_000696425.1 Galeopterus variegatus
GCAGGTCACTTTCTGCATTAACACGGGTTCTTGCTTTGATTACCTGGTAACTCACCAAACATACACATCAGCCCAGTTACCTGTATCATTCTTCTGTCAAAGTTCCCATCCATCTGGCCATGTTTATGTAGTTGCAGATGAGGGCCAGGTTCTCAGGGCATTTCCCCCCCGCCCACTTCTTTTCCTTTAAAAATCACCATTCTGGACTTACAATTAACCAATGACCTCTAACTGGATTAATTAAATGTCTGATTTAATTTAGAACACTGAGCCTCAATTTCACTTTGGCTTGTTCAGGTTCCTATTAAATCAGAATAAATGTTCACAGTCCCTGTGGAAATGCCAGATTTCTCCATCAAGCTGGCAAAGGACTTCCATTTCCAAAGAGGTATTCAAACCAATTTCCAGAGGAGGTTCTATAGTGGTCAGGATTGGTCATAGAAACATGGGTCATAATTACCATGACCTGACCCTGGTTATTATCTTTCAGGTATGGTTTCTCTTCTGTCTGCTGTTTTCACCCAATCTATTTCTTATCTCTCTCCTACTTTTCTCTCCTATATTTCAGCCCAAATGCCAAAACTGTGATTCATTTTTATGTTTGCCAAGGTCACATTGGCACAGAAATCTTTCTGCAAGCTTCCCTTGAGGACAACATCAAACTACAGTTCTCTTCCCTTAAGCTAAATGCTGTATAAGCCTCTGGCTACTTGCCTTCTGTTCGGCATTTATTTTCTTTTCCTCTTTTACTCAATCTTTTGCCTTTTCCTTCCCCTAAAAACAGGTACCCTAGATTTCTTTCCCTGTATTTCTCCTGCTTTCTTTCATTTGACCCTGAAAGACAAGATGCTGATAAGCTCCCTTCCTTTGCCTCATTAAAAAATTGCCGTAAAATTTATAGCTGTCTTAGGCCAACCATCACTGATCTTCTTGATTTAGTTACTGCCGTAAAGTGTTTTATGATTATCCATTGAATTATTTACAACAAACACAACGAAGTCCTTGGTGTTAGGAGCCTGTATAGATCTTATTTGTTTGGAAAATAGAGCCTGTATAGATCTTATTTGTTTGGATACTTGAAGTTCTCTGTGTAGAGTGGGGTGATTTGGTTTGTTTTACTTATACATTTTATATGGAAAGGTAAAATCCTCAAGCTTTAATATGTAGTGACATCAAATCATTTTGCTGCTGAGTGGAAAATGTGTACAGCCCTGAGACAGCAGAGGACATTTTCTAATACTTCCTTAAGCATTAGTTTCAGAGACCATTAGTGAAGCTGATAAATGAAAACAAATTGCATTGGTGATGATAAAATTGTTCATTGGTGGAAACTCTTTGAAAATCTAAATGTAATGAGATTAATTGATTATATAAGAATGATTTAGAGGCTGATGTAATAACACATGTCTTGAGTCTGCTATTTGAAGGATGGGTCAGGGCAGGAATTAATTAAATGTCCGAAACATTTGAATTGTGCTGATTGCTCAGTTGCGTATTTAAAATATGTGAATGTGATATGTTCCCCCTGTAACCCCTGGTAATGTGTTGGTCACTATGTAATCTAAGGTGTTCAGTAGTACCCAAAACTCTTTAACAGATGATGTTTTGTCCTGAGCAAAACAGTGTAATTACCTGGAACCAATCCATACAGAAGAGTTGTAATGCATGTTTCCAAAGAGAAATTCTGACTGTATCTTTTGGATGTTAACCCTCAAACTATGATGCCAGTAACTACTTGAGTACTTCACTGTCAAAGAAATCTAATGTCCAAGGAATGGTTGTAATATTCTTCCTTTCTCTAGTCACATTCCCCAACTTGGCTAAGGCTAGATTAGAATCTGGGGTGGTGGCAATAAGATAGTGTGTCTGACTGCACTATTGATTACTGTACATTCCTTAGCTGAGGCCAGTGCTATTTTATAGGCAGTGGTTGGTGCGGGAGAGCCTGGTGATAAAGGTAGAAGAATAAAGACTCATGTCTCTAGGTTTAAGGTGTAGTTCACCAAAGAAATATGGAATCCAGGAGGAGGAGCAATCTTGTCAGGACAAACCTGTCACAGCACTATTTGGAAATGCCACTCGATAAGTCAGGAAGTGTGGCCACATAAGCCAAGTACAAACTGGGGCCCCTTCTAGGTTTAAGGTGTAGTTCACCCAAGAAATATGGAATCCAGGAGGAGGAGCAATCTTGTCAGGACAAACCTGTCACAGCACTATTCGGAAATGCCACTCGATAAGTCAGGAAGTGTGGCCACATAAGCCAAGTACAAACTGGGGCCCCATATGGCCCAGTCTCCACATGAAGCTCCATTAAAAATCACAGTCCAGAAACTGAAATAATTACAATTGAAATCTAATCTTTACTTTTATCTCTCAAAGATCATAAAAGTAGCTTCGATTTATAATCCATGGTAAAACATCTTTCAAAACTCCCTTCGCTTCCTTTCCAGTTTCTCACACTGCAAAGCTGCTCCAGAGACTTTCACATGCCAGATCCCAAAATGCTTTCTCACTGAACATGTGGCCCGTGTGGCTTTCTTCCCCCACCCACCTCTTCAGCTCTTCATTTTGCAGGTCTACTCAGCCTCTGTTTTATTTTTCCTGTTCTTTTGTTTTGTTTAATATGGTTCTGCCTATTTTTTACAAAAAGGTTAGGAACTAGTCTGTAAAAATTCTCTTAGAGGTCAGGCAAGGTTAAGTGAAGAATCTGAGCAGATAAAGACAAATTCTCTTATTAGCTGGGGTGAGAGCAGGAGTCTGAAATTATTGCCATGTTAAGATATCTGGTCTCATCACATTCTACAATAAAAGGCAACATGTATTAGTAGTTGTGATGGTTAATTTTAGGCATTAACTTGACTAGATTAAGGAATGTATAGAAACCTGGTTAAGCAAGGTGTATGCATGAGAGTTTCCAGAAGAGACTAGTATGTAAGCCTGACTGCACTGAGTGGGAAAGACCTGTCCTCAATATGGGCAGGCACCATCCACTACACAGGGGGCCCAGAGAGAAGAAAAATGGAGGAAAAGGCAAATCC
>NW_007781093.1:0-483 GCF_000696425.1 Galeopterus variegatus
GAACACCCATAAAACCTAGAAGGGATAGCAGTCTCCTCAAATGCCCAGGCATCAACATAAAGAAAAAAAGGTTGAGAAAGAACAGAGAAATATGGCATTATCAAAAGAAACAAACCAAGTACTAGCAATGGATTGACAGAAATGAAATGTCTGACAGAAAATTCAGAATAACCCTCTTAAGGTTTTACAGGGAATAACAAGAAAATACAAATAAAAAATTAAATGATATCTGGAAAACAATCCAGGAGCAGAATGAGAAACTTGATAAAGAGATTGAATTAATTAAAAAAATAGAAATTCTAGAAATAAAGAGCACAGTATCTGAACTGAAGAACTCAATAGAAAATTCCTACAGCAGACTTAATCAAACTGAGGAAAGAATCAGTAAGCTCAAAGATAAAATATATGACATATCAAATCAAAGGAGCAAAAAGAAAAAAAGAATAAGAAAAAACAAAACAGAAATACAGTAAAATAACCTCC
>NW_007781093.1:1870-3038 GCF_000696425.1 Galeopterus variegatus
CAGAAAAAAAGTAACAAAATGGCAGTAATGAGTCCCTATATATCAATAATAACTCTAAATGGAAATTGATTAAATGCCCCAATTAAAAGTCACAGAGTGGCTCAATAGATTATAAAACAAGAACTGACAATATGCTATTTACAAGAAGCTCACCACATCTATAAAGACACACCCAGTTGAAAGTGAAGGGATGGAAAAGATATTTCATGCAAATGGAAACCAAAAAAGAGCAGTAGTAACTATACTTATATCAGATAAAATTGATTTCAAGCCAAGGAAAGAAAAAAATGAAGGTCCTTATGCAATTATAACAGGATCAATTCAATAACAGGATAAAAGAATTCTAAATATATACATACCCAACTCTAGAAACTCAGTTATATAAAGCAATTACTAGTAGATCTAATGAGAGAAATAGACTCCAACATAATAATAGTTGGGGATTCCAACACCCTCCTTTCAGCAAAGGATAGATTTTCCAGACAGAAAATTAACCAGGAAATAACAGAACTAATCTTTATTGTAGATTGTATGGACTTAATGGATATATATAGAACATTTTATCCAATAGCTGCAGAATGCACATTCTTCTCAGCAGCACATGAAACATTCTCTAAAATAGACCATATGTTAGGTCACAAAATAAGCCTCTACAAATTTTAAAAAACTGAAATCATATCAACTACCTTGTCCAGCCACAATAGAATCAAAATAGAAATCAACAATAAAAGGGACATAAGAAAACATACAAATACATGGAAACTATAAAACATGCTCCCAAACAATAATAGATCAAAGAAGAAATGAAAAAGGAATAAAAAAGATCCTGGAGACAAACAAAAATTAAAACACAACATACCAGATCCTATGAGATAAAGCAAAAGCAGTTCAAGGGGTAAGTTTCGGAATAAATGCCCACATCAAAAAAGTAAAATGACTTCAATAAACAACCTAACATTATACCTCAAGGAACTAGAAAAACAAGAACAAAACAAACCCCAAATCAGTAGAAGGAGATGAAATACCAGGTCAGAGCAGAAATAAATGAATTAGAAATTTTAAGGGCTGGCCCCATGGCTCACTCAGGAGAGTGCGGTGCTGGGAGCACAGCGGCACTCCCGCTGCAGGTTCGGATCCTATATAGGGATGGCCGGTGCGCTCACTGGCT
>NW_007781094.1:0-3038 GCF_000696425.1 Galeopterus variegatus
TTCCCTTCAGTTGTTTGTTTTATGGGAAGTTTTGCCAGAAATTGATGTTGATTTTCTTTTTTTCTTTTTACATATGAAATTATGTACTCAACATTCAAATATAAATATTTTAATATCATTTATTATAAGCAAATTATTATTACAAATGATGAATTTTCTTCTTATGCTTTACCCAGCCTACCCCTCTCCAAATCCCTCCTTCTTCACCCCAACTCTAGTTTTCTGAAAGTTCAAGGAATTGTTTGGGTCTTTTCCCTTCCTTCCTTCCTCTCCTTCCTTCCTTCCTTCCTTCCTTCCTTCCTTCCTTCCTTCCTTCCTTCCTATTTCCTTCCTTCCTTCCTTTTCTTTCTTTCCACCCAGTTATAAGTGAGAATATGTGGTATTTCTCTATACTTTTCTGGCTTATTTCGCTTAATGTAATTTTCTCCAGACTTATCCATGTTGCTGCAAATAGCAGAATTTCATTCTTTTTTATGGTTGAGTAGTATTCCATTGTGTATATGTACCACATTTTGCTTATTCAGTTATCTGTCAATGGACACTTAGGTTGGTTCCATATTTTGGCTATTGTAAATAGAGCTGCAATATCCATGGGGGTGCAGGTTTCCATTTGACATGATGATTTCCGTTCCTTTGGTTATATGCCCAGTAGAAGTATTGCTGGATCATATGATAGTTGTATCTGTAATTGTTTGAGGAACATCCATACTGTTTTCCATAGTGGGTGTACTAATTTACAGTCTTACCAACAGTCTAGAAGAGTTCCTCTTTCACATCTTCACCAGTATTTGTTGTTCTTGTTCTTTTTAATTATGGCTGTTCTAACCAGGGTTAGATGATATCTCAATGTGGTTTTGGTTTGCATTTCTCTGATTACTAGTGATGTTGAGCATTTTTTCATATACCTGTAGGCCATTTGTATGTCTTCCTTTGAAAAGTGTGCATTCATCTCCTTTGCCCATTTTTTTTAATTAGAAGACTTTTTTTTTTTTTTTAACTGTATAGTTGTTTGTGTTCTTTATATATTCTGGGTATTAATCCCTTGTTGAAGTATCCAAAAGCACAAGAAACAAAAGGAAAAATAAATGGGACTATGTCAAATAAAAAGGCTTCTGCACAGCAAAGGAAACAATCAACAGAGCAGAAAGACAACCTATGTAGTGGGAAATAATATTTGATGTTGATTTTCATTTCATGTTTTTCTGCATGTATTGAGATGAGTTTATGCATGTATATATACATATGTATGTGTGTATGCATGCATGTATGTCTGTGTATATGTTCTATTTGGTTTTGCCATCAAGGTTACGCTGGCACAGTAAAAATATTCAAGAAGATCCATATTCCGTGTATTCATCTGTTGTTGGGTCTAGTGTTCTACAAATAAAAAGTAAGGTAGGTTGACGGATAGCATTGTTTAAATTTTCTACAGCTTCATTGAATTTTGCCTTTTTATCTTGTAAATTTTTAAGAAATTAATGTTCAAATTTATATCTGCAATAGTGGATATAGTTCCTTTTTAGTTCTGGTAGCTTTTGCTTCATGTAATTTTAAACTGCTTTTAGATATGTTAAACATCTGTGTATGCATACAGGATTCTTATGGCTTCTTATTAATTGATTCTTTTCACCTTACAGAATATCTCTCTATTTTTGATAATACTCCTTGTTTATCTGTGATATCTACATAGACAGTCTAATTTTTATATTATTAGTGTCTCCAGAATATTAATTTTCCATCATTTTACATTTAACCTATCTGGGATTTTTTATATTTAAAGTCTATATCCTGTAAATAATATATATATTTTTTCTTTTACAAATTTATTTTGAGAATATTTTAATTTAATTGGAGAATTTAGTCCATTTATACTTAAGCATTAATACAGTTTTGTACAAGTGCTTCCTCTTGCTAATTGCTTTCTAACTCTCAGTTCTTCTTTATATCTCTTGTCTCTTATATTTTTCCTGTTTTGTGCTAACCAAGTACTTTTTCTACTCAATCCTATCTTTTTTTATTAGCTTTTAAAGTATAAGTTTTTGTAGCTTTTTAGTGTTTCCTGTCACAATTGCACTATGTTTCCTTACCTTATCTTATTTACTGTTATGCCACTTGACATAAGGTATTAAAAACCTACACCAATATTCTTCTGTTTAACCCCTTTTGTCAGGTGTAATATTTTTGACTTTACAAATGTATGAATTTCAGAACCCATTATTGCTACATTTTAACTTAAACAAGTATATTTTCCAGATGATTATAAAATTACTAAATTATTACATATTTCCAAACGTACATACTTTCTAACATTCTTCAATCATTTGTGTAGATCTGAGTTTCCATCAAGTTTCCTATTACTTGTTCTAAATAACTTCCTTTAAGATTTTCTGTAGTGCCTATTACATGTTTACTGATGACACATTTTCTAAAATTTTGTTTACCTAACAATTTCTTAATTGGACCTCTCAAGCGGCGCACTAGCGCAGTGCGCCACTGGGCCGGCCCCTATTTTGAGAATATTTTAATTTAATTGGAGAATTTAGTCCATTTATACTTAAACATTAATACAGTTTTGTACAAGTGCTTCCTCTTGCTAATTGCTTTCTAACTCTCAGTTCTTCTTTATATCTCTTGTCTCTTATATTTTTCCTATTTTGTGCTAACCAAGTACTTTTTCTACTCAATCCTATCTTTTTTATTAGCTTTTAAGGTATAAGTTTTTGCTTTTTAGTGTTTCCTATCACAATTGCCCTATGTTTCCTTACCTTATCTTATTTACTGTTATGCCACTTGACATAAGGTATTAAAAACCTACACCAATATTCTTCTGTTTAACCCCTTTTGTCAGGTGTAATATCTTTGACTTTACAAATGTATGAATTTCAGAACCCATTATTGCTACATTTTAACTTAAACAAGTATATTTTCCAGATGATTATAAAATTACTAAATTATTACATATTTCCAAACGTACATACTTTCTAACATTCTTCAATCATTTGTGTAGATCTGAGTTTCCATCAAGTTTCCTATTACTT
>NW_007781095.1:0-1340 GCF_000696425.1 Galeopterus variegatus
GGCAGCCAGGGACCCAGGGGTGTGATTCATCTTGAAGATATATTCTGTTCATGTTGATGGTCTGCACGGACCGTGGAACTTCAGGCAGAGGACTGAGCCCACTCGATGCCTGCAGAAATGGACATCGCCTCATGACGTCCTGACTAGGTTTCTAATGAGAACGAATGAGCAGATTTGTGAAAGAAGGATGCTCATAGAAACTGACAAAACTGTTTTCCTTTTATTTATTTAGTTACTAAAATGAATTTCCTGAAGCAAAACAATATATGCTGATTTTCACCCAAAACACTGAGGACAAAACCCAAGATCAATAGAATGATACAGAAAGTGTCTCAGATAAGTTAAAGGATTAGCAGGTAAGATGTTGAGCAGTACCCTATAATATGAAACGTGAAGACAGATACTAATTGGGAAGAATATTTTCTTATATATATTTTTAAACTAAAAACTCTTGAGATAATCTGTCCTACTTGCAGCTGGCTTTGCTCATTTCAGTGGAACCTATTTCTCAGCCAAATTTAACAGCACCAAGTACAAATCCATTATTTGAACCGTGGAGAGGAAACTTCAATTAAATTGGCTACAAATTTTTTTTTTCCTTTTTGTCTTTTTTCGTGACCAGTAATGGGATTGCAACCCTCGGTGTCGCGCCCGTACCGCGACTGGCAACGGGATCGCAAACCTTGGTGTCGCGCCAGCACCGGGCTCAACCAGTGAGCGGACCGGTCTCTATATGGGATCCGAACCCTCGGCGGGAGCACCGCCGCGCTCCCAAGCACCGCACTCTACCTAGTGCGCCACCGGGCCGGCCCAAATTTCACTACGAATTTAATCTTCATTTTTAACTGAACAAAAGAGCAGCTCTCAAAGTCATCCTTTTTATTTTTTAAACTACAGCAGTTACAAGGATTGTAAGATACAATCTTCACTCGTTTGTTTCTGGGTACCATTCTATTTTGTTCGTGTTTTCAGTCTTATTTGCCCCGTGTACGCTCTCTGACTGTGCATGACTTTTAGTGCACGTGGACGGATCTTCTGCCTCCTCCGGGACCTGCTCCACCAGCCAGCTCCTCACTGCCAGCTCCTCACTGCCAGCTCCACACTGCCCCTTGTCTTCGACCTCCCCTTCCCTCCTGTGCTTCTCTCAGCTACCACCTGCTCAAACCCTTCCATCTTAGTGCTTTCCCTGACCTCATATCACCTCTGCTGCTGTTTCCTTTCTAGCCCTCTTCTCACGTTCAGTTCTCTAATGAGTACTCTACACTTTCTGTCTTCCCTCCGTCCCCTGTGCTTTCTTCCACTACCTGCAAGCTGGCTCTTCTCACACCACCAAAATAGTG
>NW_007781095.1:2778-3038 GCF_000696425.1 Galeopterus variegatus
AGGACTGAGTCATCTTTGGAAACATTCCAACCCCACCTTCCTTCAAGCTATGTGGTTACAACTTATGAATTGAGTAGAAATTCTCAAAGGTGTCAGGAAATATCACCAAATGGAATACTGTATTTTAAGAAATCTTTGCAGTTGGAATGTACTAGAAATATGTGGGACAATCAAAAATACCTAATAAGACTTAAGTCTGATTATTGTCAGCATGACCTGTGGAAATCAAAATTTGTTCTGGTTAAAATTGCTACAATGCT
>NW_007781096.1:0-3038 GCF_000696425.1 Galeopterus variegatus
CTCACATCATGGGCAGGAGGGGGGACAATTAGCTTTGTATCTCATGAATATTCTTAATTTTAAAAAAAATTCAAGGGACCACGTGCCTGCTAAGGGAGCTGGTATCACACAAAAGTAGGAGTCTTTCAGTTAATGTTGATTAGAAAAACAAAGCTTTTACTCATGAAAGCACAAGAAATAAAGACCATCTCTGGGTTTCAGTTGTGATTGAAAGAGTCCTAAGCACTGAATACTAGGTGTTTCTATGAAGCTCTAGAGAACCCCTTGCTACACAAAGTGCTACAGTGAGGAGCAGCAGAATTTACATCACCCTGGCAGTTGTTAGAAATGCAGACTCTAGCCCCACCCCTGACGTTTTGAATGGGAATTTACATTTTTATAAGATTAAGATCCCAAAGCACAGGCAACAAAAGAAAATATAAACAAATGGGATTATATCAAACTCAAAAGCTTCTGCACAGCAAAAAAAAAAATTAACAGAGCGAAAAGACAACCTACAGAATGGGAGGAAATATTTGCAAACCATGCATCCCATGAGGGATTAATATTGAGAGTATTCAAGGAATTCAGACAACTTAGTAAAAAACAAGTAACATGATTTAAAAACAAGTAACATGATTTAGGCAAAGGGGCTGAATTGGCATTTCTCAAAGGAAGATATACAAATGGCCAACAGACACATGAAAAAATGCTCAACATCACTCAGCATCAGGAAAATGCAAATCAAAACAACATTGATATATCATCTCACCCCTGTTAGACTGGCTGTTATCAAAAAAACAGAGAATAACAAATGCTTGTAAGGGTGTGGAGAAAGGGGAACCTTCCTACATTGCTGGTGAGAATGTAAATTAGTGCAGCCATCATGGAAAACAGTATGGAGGTTCCTCAAACAACTACAGATAGAACTGCCATACGATCCAGCAATCCCACTGCTGGGTGCATATCCGAAGGAATGGAGATCATCATGTCGAAGGGATACCTGCACTCCCGTGTTTATCACAGTTCTATTTACAATAGTCAAGAGTTGGAAACAAACTACATATCCATCATTGGACAACTGGATAAAGAAATTGTGGTATATATACACCATGGAATACTACTCTGCCATAACAAAGAATAAAATTCTGCCATTCACAGCAATGTGGATGAACTTAGAGAAAATTATGTTAAGTAAAATAAGCTAAGCATGGAAAGAGAAATATCACATGTCCTCACTCATAAGTGGGAGTTAAAAAAATAAACAAATAAATAAAAATAGAAAAATACAAAAATCACAATAATTCATTGAACTTTCAAAAGGAAAGAACAGAACTGAGGCCACCAGAGGTAGGAAAGAGAGGAGAGCAGTGGGGTCTAGTGAGAAATTGGTAAAGGGCCACAACAAATGATTACATTGTGTAATGATGAATATAGTAATTATCCTGATTTGATCATCACATATTGCACACAGGTATTGATATTCATCATAGTATCTCACAGACATGTACAATCAATTATATTCCAATAAAAATAAAATAAAATAAAAATAAACTTCTGAAAATTGAAAAAGAAATAAAAAGATTACAATCCACAGGTGAACTTCTAACCCCGTGAAAGCTTCAGAAACACTTTTTCTAAACCACAAATTTCCTTAAGAATAAAGGAATAAAATATTTGGTAATTATTTGTTCAATTAGTTATTTAACTTATTCATAGCCCAACTTCTCCCAATAAGTGTTTAAGGTAACATTTAAAGATGTGTACACACTACAAAGATTAAAAAGTAAAGGAAAAGGCAAAGGGAAAATTAGAGTAGGAAAAGATAAGAACCATCAGGTATTAAAGGTTTTGCTCTATGCTTTTTCTAACTTTTACCCTCACCAGAAATTTAGAAGGCAATCAATACTATTCCAGTTTACACGTGAGGAAAACATAAGTTAGAGAATTTAGATAAACAGCCCAAGATTGTGATGTGTTAGAAGAAGGGTTTGAATGTAGACCTGTTTAACACCAAACTAGGCCCATGCTGTTCATCACAAAGTAAAATAGCGACGTTAAAATATAAAATGCAGGGGCCGGCCCGGTGGCGCACTGCTACAGTGCGCCGCTTGGGAGCGCGGTGGCGCTCCCGCCGAGGGTTCGGATCCCACATACAGACCTGTTCCCGCTCACTGGCTGAGCGAGGTGTGGGAGCAACACCGAGGGTTGCGATCCCGTTGCCGGTCCCGGTCCGGTACGGGCGCGACACTGAGGGTTGCGATCCGTTGCCGGACACGAAAAAAGACAAAAAAAAAGGAAAAAAAAAAAATTAAAGAAAATATAAAATGCCTGTTATGTATTCAAACATATTTACTAATAATTTATCCTATGTTTGGCTCTAAACTTTCTAGAAGCTGATGAAAAGAGAGAATATAAGTGATTAAAATGTTCACAGGGTCTGTATTTAATTCTCTATCATTATGTTATTTGCATGGTAGAAGAGAGCTGTCACTTGTTTTTTAGGAGCTATACATCCTTGTAAAAGTTATGCATTACGTGAAACCTCAACAAACTGAAATGTAAACCATAAGCTTAAGGTCCTGTTTTTTAGCTAATATGTATACAAAGCATATCCAGAGAGTTTTCAGTATTGCAGTAAAATTTTGTATAAGCTTTAAGTGGATGACTGATAATTTATTATTCTGAACTATAAATTGGAGTGTGGGGGGAAGGCAGATGGTTAGCAAAGAGGCAGAATAGAAAGTCAGGAACTAATCCCTCTCATTCATGAACATTTTATCCGTGGGCCACTCTATTCAGAGAGTCTAGCCCCATAGGTTCTTCAAGCAAAACTTGAAACTCATGTTTAATAATGGCTACATAGCAAAGCATTATGTCAATTTTATAAAATAATATTTAACAATCAAAAAATTCACTATATCTGAAAACCATCTTTAGATCAGATTTTCTCACCTTGCAGGAATTCATGAATACACTTAGTGATGATCTAGAAATGAAGGCAAATAATTTTCAAGAGAAAAATTACAAATAAGTTTTACCCCCCAAAATATGTGTGT
>NW_007781097.1:0-3038 GCF_000696425.1 Galeopterus variegatus
TTTTATTATAAGAATTTTTAAACATACAAAAGTTTGAGCAATGCTGCATGGTACAATGAACAGCCATATACCCACCACTTGGAGTCAACAATTGTTAACATTTCACTATAGTTTATTCATCTGATTACCTATCTCTATCTACATCTGCATCTATTTTTATGGCTATATCTATCTACACATATTTCTCCAGACTATTTCAAATTAAGTTGCAGGTATCATGACACTGGACCCTTACATACCTCAGCAGGCAGCTCCCCAAACTAAAGACATTGGTCCACATAACCACAAAACCATTTTATATTTAAGAAAGTTGACAATAATTCACTAAAATAATATAATACTAACTTGTACTCAGATTTATTCAGTGTTCCCCCAAATATCTTTTGTACATTTAATATTGCCAATATTTAGTATGTGTGAATGAGAAGGAGCTATGAAGGGGGATGATGGAAAGTAAGGCAAGAAAATCTGGTATCAGGGAAGCCAATAGAGAAGTGATTTCAAGGATGTTAAATCTGTAAATACTAATAGCCTTCAACAGCTCTTTGTCTTAGAAAACTGGAGTCTAGGGCTACTTGAAAGAGGTTGAACAATATGACTTCTGGATATCCCTTCAGACTAATGATTTATGATAAACTAGGAATACTCATATTCGAATTGATTTGGTAAGGAATCAAAGATGAGAGGAGACAAAAATCCAACATTATTTCTTGAGGGACTGTAAATTAACCTTTGCCTATTGACGTGTACTTTATCATCATATTCGGTAGGTATATAATGCTTTCTTTCTGCAACTGACCTAATTTCAGAGATTCCTCACCTCTTTAAATTTTCCACTCCCTGCATGTTCCATTAAATATGCCATTAATTTAATGCTATTTATAATCCCAGTTCTTTACTCCTCTCACCAGTTAGGATGACCATATAATTTATCTCTCAAAGTAGGAAACTTAAAAGAAAAAGAGCTAACGGTATAAACCACAGTATTCCAGGCAAACCAGTCTGATGGTCACTTTAAGGATAAATTGCCTTCTCATTTTCTTTTTTTCCCTCCTCATTCACTACCTCCTTTATAACTTAATATATAAAGAATGGAATTGCTCTGGGATACCCTTTATGAAAAAATGACTTCTGCACAGAGCTTTCAAGAGGCCATAGAATGAAATGCACATCACCATAACCTTTCAAAATTTTAAGCATTTTAAAGTGATTTCTTGTCATACCTTACTTTAAAAAATATTTCTGATTTCCAGTGTTTACCTCCCTCAAACACTTCTATTTATTACATAATTTATGGAATTTCTTTATAATTATTTTACTTTGACTAACCTGTATGGGTATCTCCTAGGCTTCTGTCTAAAAATATGCAAGCTAATGTGTATTTTAAATATTTTAAATAACTGTTACCCTGTTTCATGTAACTGATGGATCATATGCTTGTAGTAAAAAAAGAAGTTAATTTGGAAGCACAATCATCAAACATATTTGAAAAAACCTTGTACATGGTAAGCTACCAATAACTATTGTTGATTGAACAAATAAACGAATGAACCAATTATAGTTTTTTGGTTTGTTCCTAAGTTGGTAGAATAGTAGGATTACTTTTCCCCTTTTCTTATAGAAGAAGTATCAAAAGGAAAAGTTGAACACAAGGAGGTTTCTTTTCTTCATCCTTTGTGCATTGAGTGCTCTTTTAATTTGAATCAAAGTAAGTGTATGGTAAGTATCTACTAAGAATGTCAAAAACAGTGGATTTTTGGGTTTCCCCCCAAAATGGTATTACAAAAGGATTGAAATATGATTTTGGTAAGTCAATATAACCTGGGTTTTTTAGTGTCAGTAATGGGCCTTCTAAACTTATTTACTGAAAAACAATTTTGAAGGACTTCAGTTTTGGAAGTTGTTGATCGGTACGAGATCTGTTTCCATTATTCTGTGTTCTTTCCTGTATAGTGAAGACTGGTAAGTGAAATGCTACATAACCCAGGCTCCCTTGCCGTAGGGCTCTGGATGTGATTTAGATTCTACTAAAGAAATATAGTCATACGAGATTTAGAAGACAGGAAGGCAGAGGCCATCGTTGTGCTTCTTTGGTGGCCTGCAGCAAGTCAGATGGATGTGTTTACTGTAGCTAACCCCATGCTCCAGTGGGTAGTTACCAGCTTCGTGGGTTTATAAGCAGCAGCAGCAGCAGCAGCAGTTTTCTCCTCCCTGGTTTCTAGCCAGGGCAGTGTGACGTTGGAGCTAGTTGTCCAGTGGTGGCCCCTTGGCTTCTCCACTCCTTCCAACAATTCTGTAGCTACCTAATCCCCATATTACATCCCTTTCTGATTAAGACACCCAGAGAAGTTTTGCTTTCCTAAGTTGAGTCTTGAGTGATACTGCTTTATAGTATTTGGTTTTGGTGTATAGCAAGATTTACAGAAGCGATTCTCTATCTGAGCATTTAAACTGATTATAAGGTTTATAAAATTTTTAGTTTATACATTTACAAACTCTGCTGCGAGGATGATTTCTTGTGGCTAAACATTTTAGTTATGAGTAGAAATTTTATACTTGACTCTTAAGATACTTTTCTAGGTAAAAGGGTATGTACTATATATATATATATATATATACACACACACACACACACACACACACATATACATACATATATATACATATATATTCCTAATTTCCTGAATTACTCTTTAAGAAGGTTGTAGAAATGAATAATTGCAGTAACTTTATATGAGAGCTGAGACTTTTTTTTAATGGTGGAGAAGAGTAAGGGAGGTAAGTGGGAGACTACAGGGAAGCGAGCTGCTAGATGACATTCTGTGTAGGGCCAATTAAAACCTTTGGCATACTGAGGCATTGAAAATAGGATGGTGTCTCCTCTCTCTCTCTCTCCATACCTATATACATAAACAGAAAAGTAGATCGATCTCTCTGCATCTCTCTCTCTCCCTCACTCTCTCTCTCTCCCCCCCTCTCTCTAAAATGATAGATAGATGGATGGATGGATAGATAAATAGGTATCTCCAAACATTTTT
>NW_007781098.1:0-334 GCF_000696425.1 Galeopterus variegatus
GGACTGCATGATCTCTCAATTGTGTTTTTGTTTTCCTCAGCACTGCTGCTTCATTTCTTTAAAAGATTGGCTTCTTTGCTTCTGTAACACAAGGTGGAAAGTGGACATCCCTAAGTTTTCATGTCCTCCCTATCTGTCCAGTTTGATTATTGGTAGAGATTATTAGCATCACTGAATTCCAAGTCCAAACCTTCAGGATAGAGAATTCAATAGGCCCAGCTTGAGGCAGACATCCTCCCCTATGCTAATCTACTATGGCCAGAGGGTGGGCCACTAAATATAAACTGTGGAGTGCTGTGGGCCCATCCCATGGGGAGGGGAGTTATGAGCTTAA
>NW_007781098.1:2447-3038 GCF_000696425.1 Galeopterus variegatus
GGAAAGCCTACAAGGCTGACACATAATTTGTTAGCCATCCAGCTCAGATCTGTGGGTTATACGGAAATACATTGAGTAAAGTCAGGAGTTGATGGCCACTCTTATTTTCTTGCTTATTTTGGGAGAAAGTTAACTAATCGTTCCAGTGATATGAGGTGCTTAGTTGAGATATAAAGTTTGTGGTCATGTGTTGTAGCACACAATTATCTTCCGGGATGAATATGTGTGTTCTTTCTGTTGGAGGAGGAGAGTGAACTGGAGGAGGGAGTAGTGTTGCTGTCAACATGTAATTAAAAGGATTTTTCAAGGTCATGTTTTTAAGGGACCTATGATTCTTGTGAGATCATGAGGATAAAATGTGGCTTGAGCTACAGAAGTATTGAAATAATTTTAGTGATTGTATACAAAACCCTTTGACCTGTGTCCTAAGACTTTCCGCATGCTTTAAACTCCTTTCCAAATTACCTCATTGTAGCTGTGCGAGGGATTGCCATGTTTTTTGCCCACCTCCCATAATAAATAAGGACACTATGGCATAAAGTTGGTCAAGATGATACAGTGCAATGATTGACTTAAAAACTTAATACTCCT
>NW_007781099.1:0-240 GCF_000696425.1 Galeopterus variegatus
AGTTCATAAATAATAGAAATTTATTTATCACAGTTCTGGAAGCTGGAAAGTCCAAGATCAAAGTACCAGCAGATTTGGTATCTGGCAAGGGCTTGTTCTCTGCTTCCAAGGATGGCTCCTTGTTGCTGCGTCCTCACGTGGTGAAGAGAAAAACGCTGTCCTCATGTAGCAGAGGAGAGGGCAGTGCCAGGTGCTCTCTGAAGCCTCTTTTATAAGGTCCCTTATTTATAAGCCTTTTAA
>NW_007781099.1:2329-3037 GCF_000696425.1 Galeopterus variegatus
TGAGCGTGGTGCTGACAACACCGTGCTGAGGGTTGCAATCCCCTTACCAGTCAAAAAACCCCAAAAAACCAAAAAAACACCCAACTCTTATAGGCAATCTTTGATAGATGTAAGGGAACCAACTTGTTATTTTGAAAATGGGTAAATAAAGGGAAAGAACTGAGCATTAACCCTGCCTTTCCTATATGAACTATATTTCAAGGAAACCACATACACATTGAAGGGAAGTTTCTTTTCAAGGAAGTATTTCAGCAATAAAGGAATGGCAGAATTAGAACATTACCATTTTGTAAACCGTAATAAATTAATGTATCTAGGTAATGCTAATGAATAGATGCTAACAGCACACATACACACAACAACCACCAAAAATCTAAAAGGCTGCCAACACTGAATGTTGCAGAGGATGTGGAGCAACTGGAACTCTCAAAAACGGCTGTTGGAAACATAAAATGGAACGGCCACTTTGAACTATTGGATGGTCCCTTTTAATATTAAATAATCATCTTCATTCCTAAGTATTTACCCAGAAGAAATAAAAATGCCCACTAAAAGATGTGTATAAGAATGTTCGTAGCAGCCTCATAATAGTCTCAAGCTGGAAACACCCCAAATATCCATAAAAAGGAGAATGAAAAAACAAATCGTGGTATATCCATATAATGGAATACTACTCAGCAATAAAAAAGGACGAGCTAGTGCACTGAT
>NW_007781100.1:0-796 GCF_000696425.1 Galeopterus variegatus
TGTAATGATCAAATCAAGGTAATTAGTATATCCATCACCTTGAACAATTATTTCTTTGTGTTGGGAACATTCAAAATCCCATCTTCTAGCTATTTGAAAATATAGAATAAAGTATTGTTAGCTATAGTCACCCTATAGTGCTATAGAACACTAGAACTTATTCCTCCTGTCTAGCTGTAGTTTTGTATCTGTTAACCAATCTCTTCCTTGCTCTCTTCCCCCCTTCCCAACCCTTCACAGCCTCTAGTTACCACTATTCTACTTCCTACTTCTTTGAGATCAATGTATTTAATTCCTATATATAAATGAGAATATGTGGTATTTATCTTTCTGTGCCTGGCTTATTTCTCTTAATATAATGTCCTCCAGATTCATCTATGATGCCACAAATGACAGGATTTTACTCTTTTTTTTTTTTTTTTAAAGATGACTGGTAAGGGGATTCCAACCCTTGACTTGGTGTTATCATCACCACGCTCTCTCAAGTGAGCTAACCGGCCATCCCTGTATAGGGATCCAAACCTGTGGCCCTGGTGCCATCAGTACCACACTCTCCCAAGTGAGCCATGGGCCGGCCCTGGATTTTACTCTTTTTTAATGGCATTTCATTACAGCAGTTATTTTTGAGTACTTATTATGTACAGGCATTGGTAGACATTGGAGGTGCAGTGATGAGCAAAACATGATTCCTACCCTTAAGTAGCTTACAATCTGGGAATGAAGTCAAACATTGAACAAATAATCTAATGAACACATGTACCACATATATGTGTTTATGTATATACGCATATATTTT
>NW_007781100.1:2371-3037 GCF_000696425.1 Galeopterus variegatus
AGATTTTGTAGCCAAGCAGAGTTATGTAGGAGGATAAAAATAAAAGAAATTGGATATATTTTGAGCTGTTCCTAGCAAATATCAGTGTGTTTGTGAAAGGAAAGTCTATACTAGAGAGTGGTTGGTTTTCTTAGTAGTAGCTCTTTGCTGGAATGAAACTCCTGCTATATTGTTACCAGGAGCTAGAGACAAAGTCAGAGGAGGAAAGTTAGGAGGCCTAGTTCTTTTCAGGCAGCATGAATAAAGAACCTACTATCCTTTGGCAGAAGCTCCTCAAGATTGTGATAGATTGTTAATCTAGAAATGTGGAAAGATTTAATTACAAAGCCTTGAACATGGACTATCCCAAACCCTTACATCCCCCAGTGAGCTCTGATTTCTAGACAGCTTTGAAAATCGTATATTCCCTTTGCTAACTTAATATTTGGAGACCCTGCTACTTGGCTGTTCTTTTCAAATCCTTCTAAGTCAAGTCTCTAGCATGTTTCTGTACCTACCACTCAGCTTTGTTCAAAGGACAAAAAACTCTAGAGTCTTATTCTATTAATAATAATGTGTTTTTATTTATTGAGCATAATTTTGTGATAAGGATTGTATTAGATTTAAAAGTGGATTGATTCCACTTTGTTGTGTTGCTTTCATTATTGAAAATAAATATAACTTTGT
>NW_007781101.1:0-421 GCF_000696425.1 Galeopterus variegatus
TTAAAGAGAAATTAATACCGATTTTTTAAGCTATTTTAAAACATTAAACAGAGGCAACTCTACCAAAATCATCTATGAGGCCAGCATCACCCTGATATCAAAAACTAGACAAAGATACAACAAAAAAAGAAAACTACAGGCCAATATCCTTGATGAACATAGACACAAAAATCCTCCACAAAACACTAGCAATCAAAATACAGCAACACATCAAAAAAATTATACACCACGATCAAGTGGGATTCATCCCAGGAAGACAAGGATGTTTCAATTAATATCAATTAATGTGATACACCACATCAACAAAATGGAGGTCAACAACGACATGATTAACTCAACAAATGCAGAAAAAACACGTGGCAAAATTCAGCATCGCTTCATGATAAAGGCTCTCAGCAAATTAGGTATAGAAGGAAAGTAT
>NW_007781101.1:2348-3037 GCF_000696425.1 Galeopterus variegatus
AAAAAACAAGTAACCCAATTAAGAAATGAACGAGGGAGCTGAACAGACATTGTTTGAAGGAAGACATACAAATGGCCAACAGGTACTTGAAAAATGTTCAAAACCACGAATCATCAGAGAAATGTAAATTAAAACCACAATGAGATTTCACCTCACTCCGGTTAGACTGGCTATAATCAAAAAGACGGAGACTAACAGATGCTGGCGAGGATGCAGAGAGAGAGGAACCGTCCTACGCTGTAGGCAGGAGTGTCAATTAGAGCAGCCAGTATCTAGAACGATACAGAGTTCCTCGAACAACTTCAGACAGAACCGCCCTACGACCCAGGAACCCCACTGCTGGGCATATACACACAGGAATGGAAATCGTCATGTCAAAGGGACACCTGCACTCCCGTGTTTATCACAGCTCTGATGACAGTAGCCCAGAGCTGGAACCGACCTAAATGTCCAACGGTGGGTGACTGGATAAGGAAACTGTGTATATACACATTGGAATACTAGTTAGCCATGAAAAGAATGTGCCACTCACAGGAAAATGGATGAGTGTGGGGAAAATCATGTGAAATGAACTAGGCCTTGCAGAGAGGGAAAATTACCGCATGTCCTCACTCACAACTGGGAGCTACGAGAGAAAGAGGGAAGGAAAGAAAGGCCACCGTGGTGTGTTAGACGTGTGGAGGGAGAGA
>NW_007781102.1:0-3037 GCF_000696425.1 Galeopterus variegatus
TGTGTGTGTGTGTGTGTGTGTGTGTGTGGAGTTAGTGCACATGCACACCAGTGTATCTTTTTAGTTTTGTTGCTACTCCTATGTTCTTCTTGTGTGTGTGTGTGTGTGTGTGTGAGAGAGAGAGAGAGAGAGAGAGAGAGAGAGAGAGAACACGGGAGGGAGGGAAGGAGTTCTAGTGAAGAAGGCAGGAGGGCGTTGGCCTCAGGTGTCCACCCCAGCGCAGCCATGCTTTTCCAACCTATGGCTCCAAGGACATTTTGGCCGGTTACCTAACTCATAGACCTACGTGAAGGTGTGCACGGGCTTGAAGGGGTCTGGGAGCTCCAGACCCAGCCCTAGTGCGACAATTGGCTCAGTTGGCAGGATTACCGGCAGGTAAAAGAGCCCAACAACTGGCATAGTCATGTAGCTAGACAACCCTGAAGGCAGAAATTGTAGTAATCATATTTATTGGTTCAGGATTCAATATTATCTACTGGGACATCAGAACAGCTCAATAAATATTGAATAAATGAGTAAGAGAAATTAACAAATATTAGAAATTAACAAAAGGGCATATAATAAAATTTGAAAGAAGAGTATCTAAAACAAATGTCAAACATCTCCTCCACACCTCCACTATTCCAGATTTTACTGTATGCTACAGTAAAAACTATAACATTTTACTCTGAAGTAAAATGGCTGTGAGGAATTAGAAAGAAAACCTGGAATCTCTAAATTCTTATGGTCTAAAAGATAAAAACAAAAACTAACAGTCCAAGTACTAATGTCCAGTGGAGACCAGCCCACAAGCTGGCAATTTGTACAAGTAGTATTGCAAGAAGTGCAGTGAACACACATGTTGGGGAAGACACAGGAGCTTAGCATAGCCTCTGGGCACCTGTGTATGCCATTGTCAGGAACTTCTCTTTGTTTCCAAAAGAAGCCATGAAATACAGCCTGTGGACTGGGAGTAGGAGATCATCATAGGAAGAAGAGCTTGCACAAGGGCAACTTGATAAACTTGCACATGGCATAGCATGGCCGTGCTCCCCTGTGTGAGCCCTTTGCACACAAGGGCTGCACTCAGAAGCAGAATGTGTGGATTTTTTAAGTGTAGTGCTGCTTTAGTGCCTAAGATACAAAGTGTGACACTGACATGGGGTAGAAGCCATCTCTTCACTGAGCAGCACTGCCATAGGCGCTTAAGGATTTACAGCTTTTGGAACATCAGGGGACATCCTCCTGGACATCCTTGGCACAGACATCAAGCTTCTGTGGGTACCTGTAGCAGCAAGACACCATCAAGTGGCTTCCCAGGACATCATTATAGGTGGAGGACTGGAGAGAAAAGAAAAGGAAGAAATGGACACATTCTGCTGTAGGAGGTAACATTGGGCAAACACGCTCAAGGAAAGCCAAAAATTGATTGAAAATGTGAAGAGACCTTCCTCTATACCCTACTTTAGCAGATAAAGGTAAAAGCTTAGACATATCGATTATGCACACTTACATGTATTTTCTTTTCATTGCAGTAGACATAAGTACCAGAAAACCCAGGATGCACATCTAACAATGCACCTCCGATTTGAAATCATAGAACACTCTGTTTAGAAATGGGTATCTATGGTTTGTGTTCTATAATCTTCCTAAGAAAAGCTCCTTTAATCCATTCAATCTGCTATGTTTCACCTTTAAAAAGTTTATTGTGTGAACAAGAATAAAAACACTTTAAAATGAGGTCAGCAAACGCATTATAGTCACACTGCCACCACCCTTCCCATGCCCATTACAGATGTTGCTAATCAATCAAGGCCTTAATCGCAGCCTCCAACTCCTGCTAAAGTACAGTACACCAGTATCCTCTACCAATCTGTACTGGTATTTGAGATTACTCCTATTTGTCATGTTTAGTTTAAAGATATTAATCATATATTCCAAACATTAAAGCAGAGGAAATGAGCTTCATAGCTCAAGAGGTACTGAGAAGGCCCTATGATGCATCTTTTATCATCAAAAGGGCATGTCTGCCATTGTCAGGAACTGTTCCTGGTACCCATAAGAAGCCATGGAATACAGCCTGTGGGCTGGGGGTAGGATATTGTCATGAGAGGAAGAGCTTGCACAGGGGCAACTTGATAATCTTGCACCTGCTTTTGCATGTGTTTCCATAGAGATGATGGGTAATCAGCTGATTGGGGAAACTGAGGATGTCTAGGAAGGTTTTCAGGGAAGTGGTTTCCTGGGATTAGCAGGACACGGGATAGGAACAGGAAGTCCATTCTCCTTAATCACTTCTCCCTATAAGTAATCAGGGAAAGCACTGGCTCTCGTTTTCTTTTTCCGAGGACATGACCTTCTTAACTGGTGAAGGCTCCTTGGTCAGTATGCTAATATATAAAAAAGTACATCATAGAAACTAACAGAAAAACACCCACAACACAGAGTGCCACTGGCCAGGAGCATCTTCTCAAGTCTTTTCTTCACACTGACAAAAATAAGAAATTTGAAGAACAAGTTGCCTGTTTCTTGGTTTTTGGTCTTAGCAATCATTTGAGTGCTATGTATTCCTTGGTTTTTGGTCTTAGCGATCATTTGAGTGCTATGTGCTTTGCATATATCAATTACCTCATTTGATCCCCACAACCACCCTTTGAGTTGGCTCCATCTTTAAATAAGGAAACCAAGACCCAATGATATTAAAGGGCCCACAGCGATTGATCCTGGAGTGGCCAAGTCAGGACTCAGATTAGGTCTGTCACAACAAAGCCAGTGTTCTTTCACCATACGCTGTAAATCCACCTCTGGGGCAAAGAACCTGTGTACCTAGAATACCTGTTAGGACCATCTGTGTACCTGCCTTCTCTCTCTCTGGCATGAGCTTCACAGGGTCTTCTTTTTCCCTGGCCAGGTTCGACTGT
Organism: Galeopterus variegatus; assembly: GCF_000696425.1. Taxonomy (NCBI): domain Eukaryota; kingdom Metazoa; phylum Chordata; class Mammalia; order Dermoptera; family Cynocephalidae; genus Galeopterus; species Galeopterus variegatus. The sequence continues at coordinate 2,901 of NW_007781102.1, forward strand.
TTCATGAGCCACATCTGGATCTGGTAATGGGGCAACAGAGGAGGCCATCCCTCTAGTTCAGCTCTCTACAATAGAACAAGGCACTCTTCTCTAAAGTTTCACTCCCCTTCCCCTATCCAGAAAGTTTGTAACCAGGC
>NW_007781103.1:0-747 GCF_000696425.1 Galeopterus variegatus
GGCTGTGTCTGTCTGTGTGTCTGTGTGTTGGTGTGTCTTTCTGTCCGTCCGTCTCTCTGTGTGTCTGTCTGTTTGTGTTTCTCTCTGTGTGTCTGACTGACCATGTGAATATATGACAAAGTGGTTTCTCTCTGGGTGTCTTTCTGTCTTTGTGTTTTTCTGTTTGTGTCTTTCGGTCTGTGTGTCTGTGTGTCTGTGTGTGTGTCTCTGTCTGTGAGTCTGTATGTCTGTGTGTCTGTCTCTCTTTTTGTCTTATTGTCTGGGTGTCTGTGTATGTGTGTCTTCCTGTNTTTCTTTCTTTTTGCCTTTCTGTCTTTCTGTTTGTGTCTTTCTGTCTGTGTGTTTGTCTGTCTGTGTTACTTTCTGTCTTTGTGTCTGTATGACATTGAGTCTGTCTGAGTGTCTGTCTGTTTGTCTTTCTATCTGTTTCAATGTGTGCACCTGTGTCTCCCTGTGTGTCTGTCTGTCTGTGTTTCTCTATGACTGTTTTACTTTCTGTCTGTATGTCTGTATGACATTGAGTCTGTCTGATTGTCTGTCTGTCTGTCTTTCTGTCTGTTCCTATGTCTGCAAGTGTGTCTCTCTCTGTTTCTGACACTATGTGTGTCTGTCTGTCTGTGTGTCTCTCTGTTGGCGTGTGTGTCAGTGTGTCTTTCTGTCAGTGTATCTGTCTCTGTGTGTGTCTGACTGTGTGTCTTTCTGTCTGTGTGTCTGTCTGTGGCTGTGTCTGTCTGTGTGTCTGTGTGT
>NW_007781103.1:2799-3037 GCF_000696425.1 Galeopterus variegatus
TGTGTCTTTCTGTCCGTCCGTCTCTCTGTGCATCTGTCTGTTTGTGTGTCTGTCTGTGTGTGTGACAGACCATGTGAGTATATGAAAATGTGGTTTCTCTCTGGGTGTATTTCTGTCTTCGTGCCTTTCTGTTTGTGTCTTTCTGTCTGTGTGTGTGTCTCTCTGTTGTGTCTGTCAGTCTCTGTGTCTTTCTGTCAGTGTGTCTTTCTGTCTGTCTGTGTGTCTGTGTCTCTATCTG
>NW_007781104.1:0-509 GCF_000696425.1 Galeopterus variegatus
GAATTAATGGCTGCTTACAACAACAAAATTATCTGATCACAAATGATGGAAAACAATTTTTGTTCAAAGTTTCCATTATCATACTGGTGCAATTTAAATAAAACAGATGACATTAAAGAAAAGAATCCCTGCTGAAGAGTGCAACTATTAACTGAAAAAGGTTATAAACACCACTGCAGGATAACAGACGTCCCTCATCTGTGATTACATCTAAATATACTTGTAGCAGCTCTTTTTATTCTCCTTTCAGGGTAGAGATTTTTAAAATGACTAATAATGTTTTAAAAGTTAAAGAAAAAATTAGAAACTTACCCATAACCAAACTGAATTTGCCATGGGGAGGGGCGAGTTATTTTTCACTTGTATTAATTTGAGTCATTCTGTAAAGATCAGACTAAATTCAGAAAGAACTAGATTCTGCTTTATTATTTATGGAATTTTGATTAATTGGGAACAATTCTTATTCATAATATATATGTACAATTTCACATTTACAGAAAATAAAGTAA
>NW_007781104.1:2353-3037 GCF_000696425.1 Galeopterus variegatus
CCTCTTCGGAGGCTTCATCTGCTGTCTTTAGAGTGGCCCTTGGGGGCTGCTCTGCCTCTGCGGTGCTCCCTGCCAGAAGCTGAAGGGCAGCAACTCTCAGGCCCAGTGGGCCTAGGCCCCAGACGTTAGGGACTGGCCGTGTCCTGTGTTCTCTCCAGCATTCGGATGCTTGGCAAGAGCTTCCCCAGATGCTTTGCTGTTCCTCGGAAACACTCCCCACTCTTCAAATACTCTCCCCTCTCAGTACATCTTCAGTGATGAAATTGGAACCATTCAATGTCTTCTATTTATTTATTTATACATCATCTTATTTCAAACTGTATTCAAAGAGTAGGATATGCAAATCCACATAAAATAAAAGAAAGCTTCTTAAAAATTAATTCAAAAATGAGACGAAGGAAAATCAGAGATAAGAAAGCAAGATGGAGTGAGCCAACGGGTGCTGGAGAGGAGCAGCACGGCCAGCCGGTCACCCTGGGTACATACAGAGCGTGAGCGTGACTCCACTCTTCGGAAGTCGGAGCAAAGGCATATCTCATCATGAGGAGAATCACAGAGTAATACGTCAATTTAGAGCAAACTCTGAACCCAGCACAGACTTACGCAGTAACCCGGGAGCAGTTGGACTGAACACACACCCCTCCAAGGGTCCTTTATAAATCCAGCAACCTCAGCGGAGCCGTC
>NW_007781105.1:0-638 GCF_000696425.1 Galeopterus variegatus
TATTTCAAAGTCTATACTTTGGTAATGGACTGAGAATTTGCAGTTATCACTATTTGACTTTACATTATGTATTTGTTTATTTTTATTTATTTATCTATCTATTTATTTAATTTTTTAAAAGATGACCGGTAAGGGGATCTTAACCCTTGACTTGGTGTTGTGAGCACCACACTCTCCCAAGTGAGCCACGAGCTGACCCTTACATTTGTTTATTTTATACCTGATATCATGAGTGCAAAGAATTTGCCTTTCTTGTTCACTTCTGAGCCCCCTGGTTCTAAAATTATGCCTGGAACATGGTATATACTTACGAATAATTATTTTACGGTTGAGATTATAGCTACGGGAATGAGAAGGATGGGATATAAGGAGATAGAAAAAGTGTAGATAACTCTGTGCCAAAGTGCATGGGTGAAAAAGCAAACATAAGAGAATGTGATCACAACAGATTTTTTTTAAAGTCACAACTATACTACTACTACTATGAGTACAACTACTACTAGTAACAATAGAAAGATTTTTCATTATAATATGGGTATTTGAAAGAGAAATATCACATGTTCTCACTTATTTGTGGGAGCTAAAAATAAGTAAATAAGTACACACACAAAAAAAAAAAACGGGGGGGGGGGAAAGAA
>NW_007781105.1:2585-3037 GCF_000696425.1 Galeopterus variegatus
TTCTGTCTTATGGTTGGGCAACCGGCTTTTGGGAGGTGCCTTTCCCCACCTTGGAAAATAAAAAAGGGATGATTAACCAAATAAAGAGACAGCAGGCTTTTTGTAAGAAAACAATGAAGAAAATGAACTGCACAGATTAAAATTCCAACAGGTGATAAAGTTGTAGATAGCGATAGTGATAAAGACACACAGAGAGATAGAAGGTGACAGATATGTGTACGTGTATATGAGGTAGACATTTTTCTCTTGTGCTAATTGTAGTCTGTCAGGAAACAGAAGCCATGCTTAAACTGGATAATTTGAAGATTTTGATAAAGAAGTCATTGTAAATATGTGAGCAGGATTTAGGACAACTAAGAAAGGATATCATATGAAATGTTCCAGGTAGAAGCTTGCTGTTGTTCCTAGTCCTGAAGTGGCAAGCGAAAAATTAAAAAAAAAAAAAAAAAAAC
>NW_007781106.1:0-684 GCF_000696425.1 Galeopterus variegatus
AGTCTGATAAGGACTCCCTTATAGGTGACTTGACACTTTTCTTTTGCTGTTATTAGGATTCTCTCTCAATCTTTGACTTTTGACAGTTTGACTATAATGTGTTTCAGAGAGGACCTTTTTGGATTGAATGTGATTGGGGATCTTTGAGCCTCTTGGATCTGGAAGTCCATATTTCTTCCAATACCTGGGAAGTTTTCTATTATTATTTCATTAAATAGGTTATTAATGAGTTTTCCTTTCTCGTCCCCTTCCAGAACACCTATAATCGTACACTTAATGCTGCCTGACAGCTCTCATAGGTTTTCTTTATTTTATTAAATTCTTTTTTTGGTCCACCTGAGTTATTTCGAAAAGCCTGTCTTTGAGGTCAGAAATTGTTTCTGGTACTTGATCTAGCCTGTTGCTTAAGCTTTCAGTTATATATATTTTTTCTAATGAATTCTTCATTTCTGGAGTTATGCTGTTATTTTTCAAGGTATTTATCTGTTTATAAAGTTCCTCCTTCAGATCCTGGATTGTTTTTTTCATTTCATTGTATAGACCATTTGAGTGTTCATGTATCTCATTGAGTCTCTGTAAGATTGTTGCTTGAAATTCCTTTTCAGTCATTTCACAGGTTTCTTGTTTGTAGTCTGATATTGGAGAATTATTACATTCCTTTGGGGGCATCATATTTTGTTTTTT
>NW_007781106.1:2728-3037 GCF_000696425.1 Galeopterus variegatus
TTCTTTGAAGAATGTCATTGGTATTTTGATGAGGACTGCACTGAATCTGTAGACACTCTAGGTAGAATAGATATCTTCACAATGTTAATTCTTCCATCCAAGACCATGGTATGTCTTTTCACCTTTTTGTGTCCTCTTTAATTTCTCTCAATAGTGTTTTATAGTTATTGCAGAGATCTTTCATCTCCTTGGTTAAATTGATTTCTAGGTATTTTATTTTATTGGTGACTATTGTAAATAGGCTTGCTTTCTTGATTTGTTTTTCTACTAGTTCATTACTGAAGTATAAAGACACTACCAATTTTGGGG
>NW_007781107.1:0-462 GCF_000696425.1 Galeopterus variegatus
TGAAACTTCTAATGGCTCCTTCTACTGAGTATATTTCTTTCTTATGACTATTAACTCTTGGGTTTTTTTTTTTTTCCTTTTTGTCTTTTTTACTGACTGGTAACGGGATTACAACCCTCAGTGTTGCGCCCACACCAGGGACCGGCAACGGGATCGCAACCCTCGGTGTTGCGCCCGCGCCACGCTCAGCCAGTGAGCGGGAACCGGTCTCCACATGGGATCCGAAACCTTGGCGGGAGCACCGCCGCGCTCCCAAGCGGCGCACTCTCCAGTGCGCCACTGGGTCGGCCCAACTCTTGGTTTTTAAAAAATATTTTCCTTACTGATCAATGAACTCCTCCTTATCATCTAATAATCTTGGGTCATCTTCATCTATTTCTGAAATAATGTAGTCTGAATTTTCCAAAAGGTCTGCCTTAGACTTAGAATCAACGATAAACCAAGACCTAGGTAATAAGAAAC
>NW_007781107.1:1462-3037 GCF_000696425.1 Galeopterus variegatus
TTCTTTACCTATCCATTTTATAATATCTATATTTAGCTAAACATGAGTTCATATTGATGTCTCTGACTGTAATCCAGTACATGGCTCATTCCAGCCTTCCCCTCTACTTACCTGTAACTTCTCACTCTACCACTAAACCTGGCTCCCACCATCTGCCATCCATTTTTAAATTTTTTTTTTTATTGCAGTACACACGTACAGCAGTTTTAGAATTGCTCACCTGTAACCCTTTGAAATGCAACTGCACTGGCTTTTATTTCAAAGTTATCCTTACTTTTGAATATCAAAAATTAGCACCCTGGCATACCCACTCATCATTTCATACCTACCTACACTGCTAATCTCTTAGCTTATTTTCATGCCCTCAAGCAGACTACGCCATAATTCCTTGTTTTAAAACGAAGCTACTAGAAGACTGTCCTAGAAAATGGTGATGATAAAATCTAAAGAAACTAAAAAAGCTCTCACTTATCAGAAGTACCATTGCATGTTTTTATCATTCTCTCCACTGTAATAATAATTTGCCCATAATAAACATGAAATCCACTTACATCATCATCCTCACCACCATCATCATCCTTATCTTTCTTCTTCTTGTCTTTTGGTGGGGGAACAAAGTTGGTCATCTGAATGCAGTCTTCCAGAAAGTATTCTGCCAGGGACACTCCAATCAGGTAAGTACTATCAACTCTCAGTCACTAATGTAAAGTTTAAAATTACTTTAATACCCTTCAATCTGATTCTTTACAACTGCCAAGAAAGTCCAGTAGCAATAACCTTTTTTCCTAGCCAAACTCACTGTTTCCCTCTCTCAGATCTTGAAGGAGGGTGAGGTATCTCATACGTGTTCCCACAAAGCCAATCACGGTATCTATCCTCTGTGTATAACAATCAACTAAACATTTATGGAATGCCCATATGCACATGTACTATGTGGTATACTTCTATGGACTGGGAGCTATACATGGAAAGAAATAACTTCAATACAATAATGTGCCATAGTCCATCCTTACTCTATCAGGATGCACACATAAAATGGGTTCCTTTTACTTACTACTCTGAAGAAGGATCTCAATGCAAAGTCTGGAAGATCTGCCAATCAAATGGGCGACTAAGTTTTTCTCATGGGCCCCTAAGTGTCTCTATAATGTAATCACTTCCCCAAAGAATCTCAAAGTGCCATTCTCATCACATCATATCAGGGGTACATACTATCAATCTGACTTATCCCTGATGATGTTAAACTTGATTACCTGAGGTAGTGTATGCCAAGTTTCTCCACTGTACTTTTTCCCTGTTTCCATACTGTACTCTTTAGATGTGAATTATTAAGCAAAGCCCACTCAAGGGATGGAGAGTTAAGTCCCACTTGATTGAGGATGGGGAAGGGCATCTAGATAAATTATTTGGAATTCTCCTGTATGAGAGATGTCACTATTTCTCTTTACTTACTTATTCAATCACTTTCTTTTTATCAGTATATATTTATTTTATACTTTGGGTTTGGTCCAATACTTTTTTTTTTTTTTTTTCTTTGGGTTTGGCCAAATTTTTTTTTTTTTTTTTTTTTTTTTT
>NW_007781108.1:0-388 GCF_000696425.1 Galeopterus variegatus
AAAATCAATAAATATGATACACCACTAAAGGATAAAAATCATATGATCATCTCAATAGATGCAGAAAAAGCATTTGAGAAAATCCAACATCCTTTCATGACAATAACTCAATTAAGTATAGAAGGAATACATCAACATAATAAAGGCCATATTGACAAGTACACAGCTAACATCACACTCAATGCTGAAAAGCTGAAAGCTTTTCCTCTAAGATCGGGAAGAAGACAAGTATACCCATTATCACCACTTCTATTCCACAAAGTACTAGAAGTCCTAGCAGAGCAATTAGGCAAGAAAAAGGAATAAAGGCATCTAAATCAGAAAGATAAGTAAAATTGTCTGTTTGCAAATGACATGATCTTATATGTAAAGAATCCTACAGACTCCA
>NW_007781108.1:1941-3037 GCF_000696425.1 Galeopterus variegatus
AGTAGACATTTTTTCAAAGAAGATGTAGAAATGGTCAGCAGAAATATGAAAAGGTGCTCAACATCACTAATCATCAGGGAAATGCAAAACCACATTGAGATATCATCTTAGGCCAGTTATACTGGCTATTATTAAAAAGACAGAAAATAACAAATGCTGGAGAAGGGGGGACATTTATACATTGTTGGTGGGATTGTAAATTAATATAGCACTATGGAAAACAATATGACATTTCCTCACAAAAATTAATAACAGAACTACCGTATAATCTAGCAATCCCAGTTCTGGGTTTATATCCAAAGGAAATAAAATCACTCGTTCAAAGAGATGTCTGCACTCTCACGTTCATTGCAGTATTATTCACAATAGCCAAGTTATTAAAACAATGAAAGTGCCTGCTAATGAATGGATGGATAAAGCAAATATGCCCCCCACACACACACACAAACACACACACACTGAAATATTATTTGGTCTTAAAAAAGAAGGAAATACTGCCATCTGCAACAACATGGATGGAACTGGAGACATTAAGCTAAGACAGACACTTAAAGACAAATACTGCAGTGCAGAAAATTTTAAAAAGTCAATTTTTTAGGAACAGAGCAGAATGGTGGTTACCAGACACAGGGTGATAGGGGAAATGAGAAAATACTGGTCAAAGGGTACAAGCTTAAAGTTTTAAGATGAATAAGTTCTGGAGATCTAATCTAGACCATGGTGAATATAGCTAACAATATTGTATTGTATATTTGGAAAAAACAGGTATATTTTTAATTGAAACATAATTAATTAATTAAGCAGTATAGAGTTGAATATCAATACCTGTGTACGATGTGTGATGATCGAATCAGGATAATTAATATGTTCATCATTGTAAAACACAACCATTTCTTGTGTCCATTAACCAATTTCTCGCTGATCCCCCATCCATTGCCCTTTTCCACCTCTAGTAACCAAAGTTCTGTTCTTTCTGAAAGTTCACTGTTATTGTGATTGTCTGTCTTTCCTTCCTTCCTTCCTTCCTTCCTCCCTCCCTTCCTTCCTTCTTTCCTCCTTCCCTCCCTCCCTCCCTCCCTCCGTCCCTCCCTCCATT
>NW_007781109.1:0-3037 GCF_000696425.1 Galeopterus variegatus
TAACCACATGAAAGGACTTAGTCATGCACATGAGGCGCAGCTGTGAGAACGTCCATCCTTCCAGCAAAGTTATTCTCTGAGATGTGGTTAAATAAAGATTTATGAAGTACCACACTGCGATGACACCATTTTCCATGTACCAATGTCCATCTCCAAATCATATATTTTCTCTGTGGTTGAATAACAGAAAGAATCTTGTCTTGGTACCATTGTATGGCAACTGTAGGAAGGTGATATTCAAATAATCCTCTATTTGCTATCACCCATAGAATAGACCTTTTATTTTAAAAGAAATTAGTTTAGGAAATGTAATTTTTTAGCTCCAGTGATCTGAGTACAATAGCATCATTTCTCATCTGAATAATTACTATGACCTTCCAATCTGTCACCCTGGTCACAACAGTTTTTTTTCCTCAGTTTATGAAATCTGATTATATTTATCATCACAACTTTTTTTGTTTCTGTTTTACTCAAAATAAAAGGCAAATTTGTTTTAGTCCATTTTGTTTCTTATAACCGGATACATAAAACTGGGTGGTTTATAAGAAAATGAAATTTATTTCTCACAGTTTTGGAGACTGGGAAGTTCAAGGTTCAGGGCTGTAACTAGTGAGGTCCTTCGTCTTGGTGGGGACTCTCCGCAGACTCCCTTGGTGCTGCAGGGTATCTTGTGGTGAGGGCTGAGCAAGAGTGTGCTAACGTGCTTCTTTCTCTCTTTAGAAAGTCACCAGTCTCCTGTAATAATAACCCATGAATCCATTAACCCATTGATCCATGAGTGGATTAATCTATTCAAGAGGGCATAGCTCTCATGATCCAATCACTTCTTAAACATTTCACCTTTCAAACACCATACTGGGGATTAACTTCAACATGAGCTTTGGAGGAGACATTCAATCCTATCACTTGCCTACAGGTCTTACATGATCTGATTCCCCAATATCTCTTTTATTTCATCTTCTACTAACCTCTCTCTTGCTTACTTTGCTTCAGTCACACAATGGCCTTCTTGTTCCTCAAACTCACCAGGCATGATGTTGCACTTGCTGATTCTACTAACCAGAACTCTCTGTTCCAAGATATTAGTACGGCTCAGTTCCTTAACTCAGCTAGAATTGTGTTCAAATGCTACCTTCTCTGCAAGGCCTTCCATGTGCATTATCTTTATATATAATCTCAAACCCAATCCAGCACATCCTACCGTTCTCCCATGTTTTAGTTCTCTTCACAGCATTCAACACACTATATTTTTAACTATATATTTTTTTCTGACTCCTCTTCATAGAAAAAAGCCCTAAGGGGGCTAGAATTTGAATCAGTTTTACTCACATCTGTGTTTTCAGCACCTAGAACATTATCATTTAGAAAATAGGTAAATTTAAAAACATATCATCTGAAGAAAGAAAATAGTTACAAATTTCCAGAATTATATTTTTAAATTCTACTTCCACATTTCCTTCTAAATACTAGAATACCTTGGTGGGATATACAGAGTTAAATTTTTATCATTATGAAATTTAACTCAATAGCAAAGGAGAATGGAGTCATATCTGAAACCTGTATATAAGTTTTATTTCAGATGATTATGAACATTGCTTTTGTCAGAAATTGTTCTGATTTCTATCTCCAAAGAGAAACACACATAAGAGTACTTCAAAAAGTCCATGGAAAAATGGAATTAAAAGATAATACAAAGTCTTTCCATGAACTTCTTGAAGAGTCCTCATATTATTTAATTTTTTGTCATTTTCTCTCATGGCAGGAATTGTCTTGATGACTGTTTTACACTGTGTATATATGTATTGGAGATTTCATGTTAAGGAATATGAGCATATTTCACAGGCATAAACTTTATCAGTAACTTTGTAATGTAACCTGTTTCAAAAAGGGGGAAGCAGAAATATTTTTATTCTATTAATTGACTGTTTTGTTAATATATAATTTTACTTTATGATTCTTTTCCCAAATTTAGATAATCATAGTCTATTATTTATTCTATCAAGCAAAACAGAAGCAAAAACAAATAAAACTACAACAACCAACAAAATTTGAGAAGTAAATGCTTAAATAAAAGTTCAGAGAGCCAACTTTCATTCAGCTTCAAATAAGCTATAAGTAAACTGAAGAAGATTTAAAAAAAAATATCACCTACATTTTACTCCTTGAAGAAAGGGTTGTACAAGAAGGGAAATCCACTGACCTTGAAGATAATTCTTACGCTTCTCTAAGGAACTTCTCTCATAAATAACTTTAACAGCAAATAAATATTAATTGAACATGTTATTTTAAATAGGATGCAATATTGAAAAGATTTTTTTATTTCTATTGATAAAACTAAAACGCTTTTGACTTGAAAGAATATAAAAATTTAAATTTACTGATTATGAGTACTGAATAATTAGGTTATAGAAGCCTAACTAGAGGCTTCTATATGCAGATGTTTCTAAATTGTCATTGTTGAGCCCTCTCATAACAATGCATTCTTCACATCCTCCATTGTCTGAAAGATTCCTCTAGATGTTGCTACACAGCCAGTGATATCACTCCCCTCTCTCTTCTTGAAGCTCCTGTTATTAATACTGCACCTGTGTTTCAAGTGATCTCAATGTTTAAGGAAGAAGAAAATAAATTCCTTCCATTTACTTAAAGATATTGCTCCTTAGTTAATGCAGAAACACACAATTTTAGGGTAAAAAGAGAAGATGTCAAATCTTCTAGGTACCAACCTCTGATCTACAGATAAAAAATGTTCCTCCTGAACTGGTCAAGCTCACACACCTAGTATGTTGCATGGAAAATATGCATGACTATGTATGATATAAATTCAGACAAAGATGTAGAATGTAAATAAGACTTTTGTATTGAAGAAGCTAAGTATCTATTTGTACATGCCATTATTCACCATGACAACATAATCATCTTTCCATAACTGGATGCAGTGCCCTACCTCCATTTCTGGGGTACTCGGGGTACTAATTTGTTGGGGACCTGTAGCCCCACACCCCTTCTTGTGTGACCAGGCCTACATGACAATCTG
>NW_007781110.1:0-667 GCF_000696425.1 Galeopterus variegatus
TTGGTGCTATACAAATAATTAATCTTAAGTTACATCTCCTGCCATGTCTAAGAAATTCTCTCTATAACACCCAAGCTATGCTGAATCTGGAAGCCGGAGGCCGCACCTTAGAATCAAAGGTGAACCTCCCATAATGAAATGCAGATAGGAAACAATTAAGAAGTTCTATCAATCTACCTTCATTTATTTGAAGCTATACCATATCCAGTCATCTAAAGGGCAAATCAGATATTTTCTATTAAGATAAGACACTGATTATGGACACCTTCAACTCAATAGAATCACAAGGTTCAGTTCATTTTTTTTATTATTATTATTGTTGTTGTTGTTGGCAGCTGGTGGGTATGAGGATCTGAACCCATGACCTTGGTGTTATAAGGCTGTGCTCTAACCAACTGAACCAACTGGGCAGCCCTCATGTTTATTTTAGAACATGTGGCAATTTAAGACCAGGTTAAAACTAACTCCATATGCTTGCATTCAGGCTCATGTCTCTCAGTAACTCTATCCTATTGAAATAAAAAATCTTAGGCATTCCAAACTGAGTCACTAAAAATATTCATGGAGAAGAAATTAACTAAAAATCTCAAGACAGACTTAATTCAGAGCAAGAAGAAACTACAATGATATGCTTCCATATTGCATGTGCTCACCAGCAGATTTGTCT
>NW_007781110.1:1108-3036 GCF_000696425.1 Galeopterus variegatus
GAAATTATTCTTTTCCTAGATTAGTCCTGCCCGGGTCCTGAAAGACTTCAATATCAGAAAGCTTGATGCTATCCGGTTCCAGGCTCACTGTCTGATATTGCAGTGAGACAGTTTTTTCCTGAAGCTTGCCTGGGCTGGAGCGAAGAAAAAGAAGAAAGTTAAAAAGGAGAAGTTTAGAAAGGCAACATTCATTCATCCAAAAATTATTTATTGAGTATCTGAAACATGAAAGGAGTGGTGACAGGAAAAGAAAGCCAGTGTAGACTGAAAGATAGTTCAGCAGAGAAGAAAAGTAGTGAAATGTAGAGACAATAGAGATGGCACATGGTTAGGAGTGTCAGTGCACTCCGACCAAAAACCACCAGTAGTTGAAAAAGTTGGTTTATTGCTCATTGCAGAATGGGAGAACACACACCATGCAAAATTATGAGGATCTCAGTAGAAGACGGTAGGATTTATTATAGAATTTGGATTTGTGTTAAGTGTCTTTGAGGAGGGTATAAGGATGTGGGGCTTTGCTAGGGACTAGATGCTGCCAGAAAGTGGAGGTAACTGTACAAGTGGGTATCGTAACCTTATCTAGAGGGAGGAAAGACTGAGTGAGGTTAAAACTGTAACTGGTAAAGAAGCAACAATCATTCATATGAGCTAGGATAGGAGATTTTTGGTCGTTTTTTGGTTTTGACAATGTTCATGTTTTTATCTACCTTCATAAATGATTATGGAGTGTCTAGATATAACATGGGTCAAAGATTGACCTCTGAAGTTGATGTTCTATGAAATTGTTTATGTTCAACAGATGAATATCAAGACCTAGCTGTGAGGTCCAGACTAGCTGGTAGCAGCACCAATGCCTGAAGGATAGTAGCAGGCCAGCTCCTGGATACCAGGTGTTGCCTTTCTCTTTCTTAGGTAGAGGCATATAAAGATCAGGGTAAGAAAAACCACAGAGAAAAATAATTAATATTTATTTATTGCAAACATATTACATGTCAGGAATTATGCTAAATGATGTATGTGCATTATTTCATTTAATATTCACAACAACTCTATGACTCAAATATTATTTTAGTACACATGTTACTAATGAGAAAAATAAGGCTTAGAAAAATAAAGTTATTTGTTTAAGATGGCGTAACCTGTACAAGGTAGAGAAGGGATTAGAATCCTAGATTTGTCTCACTTTAGAATGTGCTTAATCATTACTTATACAAGAAAGTGGGTATGAACACAACATTGGTACATTAAGAGATGAGCTTCTCCATTAAACTGTGAAGTACATGAGGGCCAAGTTACTGAATTGTTCATTTCTGGATTTTTAAGAGCAAAAAAGATTAGGGCTTTGCCTACAGTCATGCTTAATAAAGATTAAATGATTCATTCGTTGTATGATGGATGGGATCAAAGACTCACACTTGATCAGGATCATGACTATTTAATATAATTTCACTCTGTGTCCCAGAAAGAAGGAGGAAACTTTAAAATATTAATAATATCAATTATTTAGCTCTTTGATCACATGATTTTTACAACAAACTTTCACATATATGTTCTTAAGGGTAGATCATTTTCTTTTTTTTTTAATTTTTATTTTTTTATTGGTTATAAATATTCATGGGGTACAAAGCTAATTCTCACCACTCATGCCCAAGATGTGATGGCCAGATCCATACTAGCAGAATGACCATTACCACAAATTGTGATTATACCCCATGTCCCCCACCCAATTATCCCTGTCCACACCCACCATCCCTCTTTCCCCCACTCCACTTTGTATCCCTAGGTATATTCTCTCCCTCTGCAAATCCAACACACCACTGTGGCCTTTCTTTCCTCCCTTCTTTCGCTCTTAGCTCCCACTTATGAGTGAGCACATGTGGTATTTTTCCCTCTGTGCTTTGCTTATTTCACTCAGCGTAAGTTTCTCC
>NW_007781111.1:0-477 GCF_000696425.1 Galeopterus variegatus
TCATGAATTCCCATTCCTGAGCTCATATTTTTAATTATTTTCCTGTTCATATCTTTTTTTTCCCTGAGAATGGTATGAAGACTAAATATATTTTAAATATTTTCTTGTCTAGAAGAGTTGTTCTATTGGTTTAACATGTGAAATGTAGCTTGGTTTCATATAATATTCTCGATTCATGTTTTTTTCCTTCAAAACTGGAAATATTTTTCCACATGCATCTTTTATTTAATGATGCAGTGGCGAACACAGAAATAAACATGGTTTGTGTCCTTTTACAGAAAATGTGCCTGCTCCCTTCCTGTTTTCCTTTGTGGTTAAAATATTATTCCAGGATTTACATGTATATAGATAGATTTTTTTCCAAGTTGATTTATCCTGGGACATGACAATTCCTTTGACTTTTTACTGATAGTTCTTTTGATCAAGGATTTTTTAAAATTTATATTTTTGCTTATTTTTCTGTCTTGTTTTTTTTTT
>NW_007781111.1:2596-3036 GCF_000696425.1 Galeopterus variegatus
ATGAGATTCTTTCATTCATCCACTCAGAAGGTATTGCTGAGCACCTACGATGTTACAGGCTGTATTCTAGGCACTAGGCATAGAGCATAAACAGAATAGACAGTTTCTGTCCTCATAGAGCTTATTTGCATTCTAAAGGCAGAAAGAACCATAAAATATTAAATAAACTTAGTAGTACTTCAAGGTCCTGAGTTTGGTCACAGATATGAAAGAGAAACTGATTATGTTTTGTAGTTCCTAGAGAGAGTATCCCCTTGAAGCATAAGAATCCAACCAAAGGCACTATTATCAGAATGCTTTGTCACTAGCTTTATGCATGACTGTGGAAAACCTAAACATCTCAGATGCTGGGAAATTTTCACTATGCTTTCTTATATTGCAATCATTTTTTTGGTGGGTTTAGAGGAGCTATAGGTGGTACTTCTGAGAACTGTTCCCCC
>NW_007781112.1:0-573 GCF_000696425.1 Galeopterus variegatus
CGCCACCCCAACATCTATATGACTTTCTGCATGTGGTCATGACGAAAGGTGGGTGATGGAGGTTGGATGTGTTGTCCCTGCCAAAACTCATGTGTAAATTTGATCCCCAATGTGGCAGTGTTGGAAACTGATTGAGTCATGGGGGTGGATCCCTCATGAATGGATTAATGCTCTCCCTGGGGGTGGGGGGATTAATGAGTGAGTTCTCGCTCTATTAGTTCACATGAGAGCTTGTTGTTTAAAAAGACCCTGGCCCCACTTCTCTCTCTCTCTCTTGCTGCCTCTCGCCATGTGATCTGTTTGTACCCACCTGCTGCCTGCCACTTTCCGCCATGAGTAGAAGCAGGCTGAGGCCCATGCCAGATGCAGCTGTCCCAGAATCGTAAGCCTAATAAACCTCTGTTCTTTATATGTTACCCACTGTCAGGTATTTCTGTTAGCAACAGAAAATGGACTAATACAGTGGGGCTTGGGGATCCTTGTCCTAATAATATCGTCACCCACATTGTGGGTGTTTACAGAGCTGTTGGACCTGCAGTATTTTTGTCTTATCTGCACCCTAAGAGACAGTTT
>NW_007781112.1:1095-3036 GCF_000696425.1 Galeopterus variegatus
TGTTTACAGAGCTGTTGGACCTGCAGTATTTTTGTCTTATCTGCACCCTAAGAGACAGTTTTTATTTATTTCCATTTTACACATGGGGAGACAGGCTCAGTGAGGTAAAGCAACTCATTTAGATTATAAGTCACAGAGCTGGGTTTTAAGATTGGGGTTTCAACACTAAAATAGATAAAGGTAAAATAAGAGGAGACTTCCAGCCCCTCAAAGGGGATCCAGGGCCTATAGAGACAGCATTGGGAAGAGGAAGAATCACTAGTTTGGAGTTAGGACATGCGGGATTTTTGTCCTGACTTGGTAGATGACTGGGTGACCTTCAGCAAGTCACTCAGCCCTCCAAACCTCAGTCTCTGTCAGTCTTCATTTATTTCAAACAGTGACCTTGACGCCTGACATTTCCGTCTCTCAGGACCAGTGAGGAAATGGCTCTGGGCATACAGAAGTATGTGGAGATGTTATTGGGGTTACCGTTATTGTTTCTATCCCTATTCCTGCTACTTCTTTAATATTAACCTGCCTTGACTTCAGTCTCTCTGCCCCCAGCCTCTGGGCCTCAGGCTGGTGTCACCTTTTATGAGGTTTCAAGTAGAGCAGGAAGAGAGCATGGGTAGAAGCAGGGGACAAAAATCTCTGGACTTCTCTGGGTCATGTGTCCAAGGGCCTCTGTCCAGGCTGGTACAGGGTTTTGGGTGAAGGTGGGTGCACAGGTGCTTGAGGCAAAGAGCAGGTAGGTTAGAGATGAGAGTGCTGTCTGAGTAGAGTTCCCGGCCAAACAGGGACGGTGTGCATGGTGGGTACCCTGGTGGGGCTCAGGGAGGAAGACTCCTGACGGGTTGAAGGAAGCCCAGGCACCATGGACTTATTTTAGGAATCCTCATTAGTAGACTGGGGACAGGAAGACGATTCCCAGACCCCATCTGTCCTGTCTCCTTAGGGCTCTGAGCTGAGGGAGAATGCACTTCAGAACTTTGGCAGGCACACACTGGCACAGCCAAGCCACAGGGCTGCCACTCAGCCCCCAGGCATACTGGAGTCCTCTCTCTTCAGTGGACTTGCTGGATCCTTTCATGACTCTCCATCTTGATATATTCATTAACTCCATACATATTTATTGGGTGTCTCAGGTGCACCATACTGCATTCTAGGATCAGGGGAGAAAGTATGGGGCAGTTGAATTTTCTACTTTATGTGTCCTAATTCTAAAAAGACACAGACATTAAACTAATAAGCAAACAAATATATTTATATATATATATAAAATCATCTATCTATGAGCATACGTCAAAAAGTTCATGGAAATATTTACATAATCTTTTAATTCTACTTTCCCATGAACTTTCCTAGTACACTTATATATGAGTATAATACAACGTCAGTAACAAATACTCTGAGGAGAGCTAATGCCAGATAAAGGGGTAAAGAGCAAACAAGGCTACTGTTTTAGAAAGTGTGGATAAGGAAGGCACCTCTGAAGAGAGGAGGTTCAAGCAGAGACCTGAATTAAAGGACAGAGCAAGCCACAGGCATATCTGAGGAAGGAGGGGAACTCCATGCTGGAGGTAATAGTGATCCTGGTGCACAGGATCAAGAAAGTTCCTGCTCATATAGAGCTTATGTTCAAGCAGGAGAGAGAGACTTGGCACCTATTGAGTTGGCACCCTGGGGATGAGGCCAGGAACTTTAATTTTAAAGAGTGGGTCTGATAAAGTCACCCCAGCATGCCAACATTTTTTATCTGGTGCGCTTATATACTAGAACATTTTTAATGAGTGGGAAGCTCATTCCCCTCCCCCAAACCTAGTAAAGCCCTGTCTATTTTGGGGCAGCTCAAATAATGAGAAATCAGTCCTTTACTTTGAGCAGAAATCTGCTTACCCTTCTACAGTCTTTATCAGAGTTGTATAACAGATGCTAGTGGCCCTTAGAAATATTTTTTTT
>NW_007781113.1:0-3036 GCF_000696425.1 Galeopterus variegatus
ATCATTTGTTTGTGACTAGTGGTATTAGGAGACCCTGGATTCAGAATATTTCTCTTCCCTCCCTCTCAAGGTATCTGAAATCCTACTTTTGAAGGTTTCCTTCCTTGAAGATGAGGTTAGTGTGTCTGACCTTAGGGCAAGGAGCTGTTTTAACAGGGAGGAAGATGGAGGTTCTGAGCATAAGGTACAACCAAGGAGATGGGCCTTTGTGGGGTAGATAGGGAGCAGAGTGGGTGCCCTGAGACATGGACTCCTGGCAGGGCACCAATGAGAGAGATTGGAGATTGGCATTTTACAGTTTTTCTAGGGTCTGTCCTCTCTGTCCACAAGTACTCTAAATGGCAAGAGGGGAGAAAAGATGGGTCCCCCAGCCCTGGAGTTCTGCCATTCACTCTCTTGCCTCTAACACCAAACAGCTTTGTAGGATTTCAGCGCCTCATTGAACTACACGATAAGAACAGTCTTTCACTTTTGAAGCTCAGAGTCATACACCAGCATATTTCCTGATCTGTGGTACTTTTGTCGGAGTCCCAGGTATTAAAAATGCCCATAACATCAGTCTTCATGGGTCTTGATAGAGAATCAGAGTTGCAAAGAAGTGGAAAGGCAGTGCCAGTGTCACGAAAGGCCTCAGTAGGACTGGGATCCTCCTGCTAACCAGTGCCACTTAGCTCAGCCTGCTTACAGCAACTTGGTTCCCAGGAGATGGGGATGGCCTAAACTAAAGCAGAAGTTGTGGGTGAGGATGGAGATGGGGGGGGGGATTTGAGATGTTTAGGAGGCAGGATTGACAGGATATTGGGTGACTTCATCTTTAAACAGTCCTGTCAGAGAACATATTGCATCAGAACAGGTATCTAGCTGCATTCCATCACAAATTTGCAGATGGAGCACCTGATGATAATTTAACACCCAGATTCATGTCTTGGTTTTTTTTTCCCCTTGTATGGCTGCTTCCTCCATTGAGAGATGTTAATAAAATGTGCATTACCGATTTGCAGATGGGGCACCTGATGATAATTTAACACCCAGATTCATGTCTTGGTTTTTTTTCCCCTTGTATGGCTGCTTCCTCCATTGAGAGATGTTAATAAAATGTGCATTACCTGTGATCAGTTCCGTTTGGTTCTATACCTTTGAATTCAAGGTAATTGTTGTGTTTATTTGTAATTAGGCATGCATAAATAAGCCGTTAGGTTCAAATATAAGTATTTACAAAAGCACAATTTGATGATATAGGATGGTCATCAGCCTACGGAAGAAGGCAAGGTTGGGAACATAATAGTCCTACAATGCCATCACTTTGTAGAAAATAAAACACAGTCAGGGCACATTCAGAATCCACAAGAGAAAGAAGTTTTTGTCTCAAGAATACTAACAATTCAGATGAGAACTCGTGCTACTAAATGACAGTTCCTCATCTTTACTAGGAAATCATGTGAGCAGGAAACTAGTGCCACAATTAAGCCGGGACACACAGGTGCGCTTCACACGTGGAATGGAGTGGATGGTTGACAATTATCCATGTAATTCAGGCCCAGACTCTCAGAAGAAGGTGGTTTGGTGTTGCAAACCCATGGGAATGACTCCCTGACATCCCCGTGTGTATGTGACCTCCTACTCAAAGTCTCCACTCATTTGTCTCATTTGTCCTCAGACTCCGCATGTCCCAGAGCAACTCACCACTCAACTCGCCAAATGGCCTTTCTTCCAGGGTTCTTGGTAAAGGCAGCACAACTTCGGGGTTTTCTTTTAAGCCAAATCCTGACAGTCACTCTGGAATCTTTTTCTCTTGCTCCTCACATCTGATTAGTCTTCCAACGCTCAAGTGCGTCAAGCATCTTCCACTTCTCTCTACCCAGCCACCACCCCAGTCCCGGCCACCATCATCTCTGTCATGGCAGCCTCCCTGCATGGCCTCCCTGCAGCCACTCTTGCTTCCCTCCAATTTGTTCTATACTCTACAAACCAAGTGATCTGTTAACAACTCATTTATAACCATATCGCACCTCTGTCCAAAACGCTACCGTGGCTTCCCGCCACACTTAGCATACACCCTACTCCTTCCCATCACCTACAGTGTCCTCCACGACCACGGCCCTGTCCACTCATCCAGCCCCGTCTGGTCCTGCTGTCTTCATGCTCTGTAGAACAGCTGGGTCGGTCTTCTCGAGATTCTGTGAACACATCATGCTCTTTCCTGCTGTGGGGCCTTTGCAGGCACCGCTTCCTGACCCTGGAATAGCCCTTCCTCCCGCTCCCCCTTTGCCTAGCAAAACTCTCATTTAGCCTAGTTAAACGTAAATTAATTTAGATTAATCTACTTATCTAGGTTTGTTTAGATTTAATTTAATTATTTAAACAAACAGATGTATTTATTTAAATTTAGATGTATTTGGCCTAGTTACACTCTCATTTAGGCTGGTTAGCCTAGCCAGCTCTCATTTCTCTTTCAGCTGTCAGTTTCAGTGACACTTCCTCAGGGAAGCCTCCTTTGATTCCCCAGCTAAGTTAGGTCTGCCTCTATTTTGCTCCCTCCTGGAGCTCTGAGTACCTTCTTGAAGTAGTCTTCATCACATTTGTAATCATTTGTTTTTGTCCTCTGTCTATATGCAGCAAATTCTAAACTCTGTGAGGACAGGAGCTATGTTTGTGAATCTAGCAAAGGACCAAATACATGTTAGGTGCTCAAGAAACACTGTGGACTAATTAATGGTTGAAATAATGAATTGGCTCACTGCTTTCACATGTGGTTTGAATTATTTCTATGGCATCCACATGTCCTCTTGCCTGTCTTCCCTTGCCGTATGACGAACTAAATCAATGGAGAAGTGCACAGACAGAGAAGGGGGAGCAGGGCCATCCACTCCTTTCACTCGTAACCAGACCATTTCCTCAGCTCTTAACACCGAATGGAGCTCTTTCCTAGTGAGAGGGCCTGCTTCCTGGTACATCAGCAGTGTCAATATCAAGCGGATAAATGGAAGGAAAAGGCAATCAGTATCTCTTTGTAATCAGTATCATTAAAAATGGAAG
>NW_007781114.1:0-808 GCF_000696425.1 Galeopterus variegatus
GGAAGGAAGGAAGGAAGGAAGGAAGGAAGGAAGGAAGGAAGGAAGGAAGGAAGGAAGATAAGCCCACTCCTCAAACCAAAACAATCCAACTGATTTTCAGGAAGAAGAAACATTTCTTCCTAAGGTTTTTGTGACAACAGAAACTCATTTCCTCTTAACTTTTTAATTCCATGAAAAAAGTATTAAATAAATTAACCTCACACTACCAGGAATTAATAAGTACTTTACAGAACACTTTTGGTCACCAAATTCCACCTGAATCAGAGGCATGACATTGTCTCTCAAATCCTAGAAAAATGTCTGTGACCTTTTAGGTGAAATAATACACAGACAATGTATAATTCAAATTTTGGTTTTATAAAATGTATGTTTCTAGAATACAGGCCTGTGCACATGCACATNATTCAAATTTTGGTTTTATAAAATGTATGTTTCTAGAATACAGGCCTGTGCACATGCACATGTCTACATACCAAACACATGTAGGGAAGCTTTTAATCTTTATTTTATGCTCCTCTGAACTGTTAATTTGTTATGAGTGCAAACTTTGTTGTAATTTTAAGAAACTGAATAGGAGTGTAGGCATTACAATGCTGCTAAAAATAATGCTTTTTTGCATACTAAAAAGTGATACTATCATCAAATCTTCAACTAACAGAAAAACAAAATTCTATAAATTGGGCACTAATACATTTCATTTTGAGCTTTAACACTCATTCTGAATGACTCTGAACTGAAAGTTTATTGTATTTACTTTCTGTTTTCCCACCTTTATCTATATATTTCTTTATCTTGATAAAATTGTTAG
>NW_007781114.1:2632-3036 GCF_000696425.1 Galeopterus variegatus
GCCGGGTCAGATCTAAACTGTGATGTGTGGAATGTCAGTATGACTGGAAATAGACCAGAAAACACTGTAACACAGCCAGACAAAACTTTCTCCCTGGTCTCCATGCTCAGGGCGTCAGATGAATTACTCCAGTGTTACAGCTGAATATTTTTGGCAAGAATGTGAAATAAGAACCCCAGTTTGGGGAGGAGGGAGGAAGGCTGGGAGGAAAATACTTTTATATCGCATGATCTACTGTGCCATCGGTGTCTGGAGGTATTTAAGAATTTTATTTTGACTTCAACATCTGACATCACAATTTTTAAAAGGAAGGGGAAACAGACATATTATTAGTTAAGACTTTGCTTCAGTCTACATATCATTTTAATCCTGTTTATTCTAAAATGACTCCTCTGTACATTTAT
>NW_007781115.1:0-3036 GCF_000696425.1 Galeopterus variegatus
AAGAGAACCCCAGAGTCTCTGAATTCAAAACCTGTGCTGTTTTCTGTGGTATACCATCCTTACATTATCCATTGATTACTCAGTAATACAGACTAATATGACCCAGGTTATCTACCTAGTGATCAGGTTTCTATTTTGTCCTGTAGGAGTATGTATCATCTCCTAGCCAAACAATGCATACAAACATACAAAATTGACAGTAGATATTACTACTTGTGACTTTTCAAAATATGACCTCTAGGCCTCCTCAACATTAGTAAGTATTGGTCTGTAAAATGTCTTTTAAGAGACAAAGAAGAGCTGGCCAGTTAGCTCAGTTGGTTAGAGCATAGCCTTGTAACACCAGGTCAAAGGTACGGATCCCCATACTGGCCAGCCACCAAAAAAATAATAAATAAATAAATAAATAAATAAATAAATAAAAATAAAAGATGACCCAAAAGAGAGGACTCTAAATGGGAGCATGTGATTGATTAATTGACATAGCTCTTCTTGATGTGATAATTACAGGAAGGAATAGAAATAATTTGACTAGATAGAATCATAACATTATATAACTGGGATGTTTGGCTGAGGTCCCTAGTATGATTGATAAGCTAAAAGAGATATTTATTTGGGGATATGTGATCTCTAAAAGCATCGTAAACCTTCACCCGTTACAGCTAATGTGAAATCATTGCCTGGGATAAAGAAATGTCGAGCCATTAGGATGGAAACTATTTAAAATTTTCAGATTTAAATCTACATAATCAGGACATGTACATGTGCATAAAATGAAATGGAAAAATCTAAAAAAATAATTCCACAGTTCAAATACTTTGTTTATTCCAACATATCCAAATTTGCACTAAATTTCCAGTTACTTATTTTTTAAATTTATTACCCAACTAAAATCTTAGCTGTTATCTTTGTGTTAAACTAATCTAATGCACAGTATCTAGAATAATTTTCATGTCAGTAAAGGAACGTATTAGTAAAGATATTCCTTTCGTTTCTTAAAGCATCAATTCACCTTTCAAAATTGCTCCTATTTCTTTAACTAAAATTAAATATCACCAATGATCCTATGAAATGGTAGCTGATCCTGGATGTTTGCTATGGAAATCCAATGTTTTCAATTCTTTATGGTCTCTAATGGTATTAATCAAGGCAGCACAACTTACTTAAAAGGAACAGATGATTAATCTTTACGATAGTAATGTAAACACAACTCTAATTCATGAATTGGCGATTACCCCCACTACCATCACCACCACTGGAAAATTAGCTCTTTGTTTGAGATTTACCCAGTGCCATGTACATATTATAAGAACAAAAGAGAGTTCCTTATCTTTAAAAATATCCATTCAGTTCAGCTCACAGAACAGGGGAAAAATTGCTATATTTATCAAGGTTGATTTTGTTTTCCAAGTCTCTAATTCGAAACTGAAGAATGCAAGACTACATACATCAGGTGTTTCTAGCAAAATAGCAGCAGCAGCAGCAAATCATAGACATTTGTCATTCCTTAGAGCTGTCTGACAGTTCTGACAATTCATTAGGCTGAGCTGAAAAGAGGTTTAGAAAGCAAAGAAGGGATCGCAGGTAGGAGAGTTGCTTTTGCATCATCCAGTAATGGCTGATTTGTATCATTTTGGGTGATGGATACACTGCTCAGATTAAACTCAGCAGGGTTTTCTTCCCTCTCTTTCCTTGATTTCCCTCCGCCTCCAGCTTCCTTTTTCCAGAAGCCCCCAGGACATTGAGTATAGGCTGCACCCTCAGTAGTGTAAAAGCAACACTGCCTTCCCTATTATGGTGAAAACAAGCAACAGCAAACATCCTTTCCTGGGGAAGACAAGTTGGGCTTAATGCTGGCTCAATGTCTTCTTAATCCTGGCAGGTGGAGAACTAAGGTTCCAGAGAGGTTACAGTGTGTGTACAGGTCATGCGCTAAGTTTTTGGCATACATACACTTAGAGAAGCCGTTCAGAGTTCTGAGCTTGGGTCCTTGGAATCCCTGTAGTTTTTGGCCACTCCTTTGCTTAGGTCACCCATCAGTTCATTCATCCAGGCCTAAGGTAGAACAAAGCAGTGCTTCTCCAACTTGAATGTGCATTCACATCTCCTTGGGATCTTGTTAAACTGCAGATTCTGGTGCAGTAGGGTTGGCTTGGGGCCTGCGATCCTTCATTTCTAACAAGCTTCCTGATGATCCATGCTGCTGGTCCACAGACTGCACTTCAAGAAGCAAGGGAACAAAGGCAAGCCCTCTGTCAGAGGGAGTGCTCAACACCAGTTGCAAGAGGGTTATAGGCCACAGGGCAGGTTTGTGGCTATGGCTGCAAAGGGCCTTACATTGCTGATTCCCAGCTGGGGGTGCGAGAGACGAGAGCTCCTGGGACAAGATGGACGCACACGAGTGTGTATGCCCACAGGATGTGAAAATTACCAGGCTTTATTTATTTATTTATTTATTTTTTCCTTTTTGTCTTTTTTTACTGACCGGTAACGGGATTGCAACCCTCGGTGTTCTGCCCGCACCGCGCTCAGCCAGTGAGTGGGAACCGGTCTCCACATGGGATCCAAACCCTTGGCGGGAGTGCCGCTGTGCTCCTAAGAGGCGCACTCCCCAGGGCACCACCGGGCCGGCCCGAAACTTCTTATTTTTAATGTAAATAAACAGCAACTGTAACAAATAAAGCTTGAATGTAGTTCACTCCCTGTACTCAGAGTGTGAATCACAGCACATCAGTAAATAGTCCTGGACACTCTGTTACCAGTGGCTGCAGTGTGGATTACCCAACTCAAGAAGGTGGATTCAATTAATCGAAATCAGCACTTACTAAGGTCAATTTTCTGTGCAACGCTTTTGGGGAGATAAACGGTAGAGATACAGACTGGATCTTTAAGCTTTACTCTTATACCATGACTTACGCTGGTCAAAATTTAAAAACACTCCAAACTATACATTAGACTACATTCCTTCACTTAGGTGCTGACTTTTCAAACATTTCTTAATCACCTTCTAAGCACCTGGGTATTTCCCAGGAACTG
>NW_007781116.1:0-525 GCF_000696425.1 Galeopterus variegatus
ATTGGAACTGAAGAGATTATATGACAAGTTAATTCTGGAAGGAAGCCAGTTATCTGAGCACAGCAGAGCTTAAAGAAGGAAGGAGTCCATACAGTTCTATAAAGCTCCTGAATTAACAAAATCTAGAGCTGTCTTGTTATTGGATGTTTGGCTACTTGAGATCATACATTTTCCTTTTTGTCTGTATTAGTTAGAAATGCATTTCATTTCAAACAACCAAAAACCCAGCTTATAGTGGCTTAAACAGAAAGGACTGTCTTTATCTTAGTTAATAAGTCAGGAAGTTGTTGATTTAAGATTGGTACTGTGGTTCAACCACACAATCCATTCTCTCTGCCTCTTTTCATCCCCATGCTCGTTCCTGGCTGCAAAACGATCACTGTACGTCCTGGTATCACATATACTCAAGGCATAGAAAGGAAAAGAAAGAGGAAAGAAAAAAGAGCTTTTTCCCATTCTGGTCTTTTTCTTTATGAAAGAGATACCTTCTCCAAAATTTCTACTTATATTTCATTGGCCTTTCAC
>NW_007781116.1:2276-3036 GCF_000696425.1 Galeopterus variegatus
CATTGAGACAGATTTTGAAGAATCTGGGCATAGTGGGAAAGAGCTGCATGACTGAATGATGAAGCATGCCAGTGGTGTGAGGGTCAGGAGAGAAAGCACCCACCCCACGCTGCTCTTCCCTTGCCTAGAATACTACGTACACTGAATACCTATTTTAGGTGATAATTTCTTTCCATGAAAAAAGAACTTATTTTCTGATCCAACCATTCCTTTTAAGGAGAATGGATTTCATTCATTATTCACCATACATTTCTGCAACAGAATGTAGAGATGCAAAAGAAAATTTTATTTTTTCTCATAACCTTTTTTTCTCATAACCTACAGTAATAATTTAGTCATGAGGAATTCCTGCATTTCTTTTGTGGTAGCATAAAGGACATGAGACATTAACCATGATTGACAAATTTCAAAAGAATATAACAATGACAAAATAAGAAGAGGCTAACATTAACCCCAGAACACCAAACAAATATGTTTTAAAAAAAATTATTTCATTTAATTCTTACATCACTCTATAGGATGGACATTATGATATCTACTACACAGATGAGAAAAATGAGTCTCTGAAAATTTAAATCATTGCCCAGCAAGTGAGGGTCAAAGTCAAAATGAAGACTTCAGTTTAATAACTCCAAAAGTCAGCTCATTCCTTATGATTCTCTAAAGATCAATTTTAAAATGTTGTCATTTATTCCGTTGTTCACAATAGATTATCTGACTGCAGAAATCCAGCTCTAAGGCCTCCAATGCATCCAGGAGA
>NW_007781117.1:0-454 GCF_000696425.1 Galeopterus variegatus
AATGCTGATGGTTATTACTTCATAGAATTTTCAGTAAATGTTCACAGGTTCTATTCAGCGCGCCATTCTTCCCAAATTCTCTCTCATCTCACTTCTGTTCCCATTACACTGTTGAAACCACTTTCCTTAAAGTTACAAATGATCTTTTCCTTACCCACATCGTGGCATTTTCCCTGTCTTTATTCACATTGACTTTCGTGCCAGATTTACACCCCTTATTACTTACTTCTCTTGTTTTGTTTTGTTTTTTTTTGTGACCAGTAAGGGGATCGCAACCCTCGACCTGGTGTCGCCCACACCGCGCTCAGCCGGTGAGCGCACCGGCCATCCCTATGTAGGATCCGAACCTGCGGCCACGGCGCTCCCAGCACCGCACTCTCCCGAGTGAGCCGGGGGGTCGGCCCATTACTTACTTCTCTTTAAAACTATTTCCCTGCAGGCCGTGCACCTGCTG
>NW_007781117.1:2417-3036 GCF_000696425.1 Galeopterus variegatus
AGAGTAACCTTTCTAAACATCGTCTTTCAGCTACACCTTCCTTCCCAGGAACTTTAATGGAGTCCACTGTATATATGATTACATGTAAACTCCCCTCTGATACATTCAGAGTTCTTCATGGCACAACCCTGTCTTACTTTTCCAGCGTACTCTACACTCCTCCCCAACACTAACCATTCATTGTCCACAGCACATTGTATTAATTCTCACTGTCATGTTTTTGCACACAATATCTTCTCTAATTATAAAACGCTTTTAATTACTTGTCTGCCTAAATCTTACATATTCTTTTTTCTTATTACTTATTGTATACATAATACTAACAAAGAAAAATTTTTAGAAGAAAGAAATCACCTACGATCCCCAAACCTTCATATAACATCCACATAAAATTTTTCCAAGTTCTTTTACAGTCCTTCTTATTTTTTTTTAATAAAATTATAAAAAAAATAAAATTATTATAATTTTGCTAAAGCTCGTAGTTTGGTATCTGGGACATGATAAGCACAATAAATGGTAATTGAATTCCAGTCTCAAAACTACCAATCATTGACATTGTTCTAATTGTATCTCTATAAAAATTGACTCCATTTGCATTTGTTATAATTGATGCCTTCCT
>NW_007781118.1:0-282 GCF_000696425.1 Galeopterus variegatus
GGAACTGTATTATGAGCTATCAAATTTGATAAAATGTAACATGTCTTTTAATATCTATAGGTTGCTGCAATAATTCAGTTAATGAAAATCCTTGTTGAAAGTTAAATATTAAGTATTTCACTTATAATTGCAACAACTAAAGAAAGCAGGTCCTTTAAATACACTTTCATGAAGGGCCAGCCTGGTGGCGCACTGGATAGTGCGCCGCTTGGGAAGCGCGACGGTGCTCCCGCCCGAGGGTTCGGATCCCACATGCAGACCGGTTCCCGCTCACTGGCTGAG
>NW_007781118.1:2138-3036 GCF_000696425.1 Galeopterus variegatus
GAATGGCTATTATCAAATATTATTTTTTAAAAAAGACAGAAAATAAGAAGTACTGGTGAGGAAAAAAAGGAACTCTCGCACATTGTTGGTGGGAGTGTAAATTGGCACAGTCATTGTGGAAAACAGCATAGAGGTTCCTGACAGAACTAAAAATATATCTACCTTATGACCCAGCTATCCTACTACTGGCTGTATACCCAAAGGAAATGAAATCAATATATCAAAAAGACACCTGCATTCCTATGTTCATCCCAGCGCTATTCACAATAGCCAAGAGATGGAATCAACCTAAATGCCCATCAACAGATGAATGGATAAAAAACTGTGGTATATAAATATATACAATGGAATACTATTCAGCTACGAAAAGAAATGATATCCTATCATTTGCAGCAACATGGATGGAACTGGAAACCATCATGTTAAGGGAAGTAAGTCAGGCGCAGAAAGACAAATACCACATGATCTCACTTGTACATGTTCTCATAGAAGGAGAGAGTAGAATAATGGTTACCAGAGGTGGTGGGGAGGGATGGAGTGGGAGGAGGGGAAGTGGTGGACTGAAGGGTACAAAACTATGCTGTCTACCCTAAGTGAATCATTGTGCAGTACATGCATGTATTGAAACAGCACACTGTACCCAACAAATATGTGCAAGTAAATATTTAAAAAAATGTACAAGTTAATGTAAAAAAAAATTTTTTTTAAAGAAAAAATAAATTTCTGGGCTGAACAAGCATAAACATCCAAAACAAAGTCATTATTGTGGCTTTACAGCTCACATTTTCTTCCCTTTGTTTTCTTGCCTTTTCCACACTTGTTAAAGGGACAACTTCTATAGTCAACCACTGTTTATAAGCATGAAGTGACCGACAACAGAGTGGCAGAAAGCAACATT
>NW_007781119.1:0-538 GCF_000696425.1 Galeopterus variegatus
AGTAACTGTAAGAAAGCTAAGTGGCTAGATCAATATCAGACAAAATAGACTTTAAAACAAGCAATATGACTAGGGAAAAAGAGATATTTCATAATGATGAAAGAGTCAGTACATTATGAAGACATAATTATGAATGTATATGCACTCAATCAGAGCCCCAAAATACAAGAAGCAAAATCTGACAGAATCAAAAGTAGAAATAAACAATCCAACAATAGTAGTTAGAGATTTCAATACCCTACTCTAAATAATTGATTTTCAAAAACAGAAAATCAGTAAGGATATAGAAGAGTTGAACAACATTACCAGCCAATTTGACCTGTGATTTATTTATTTTTTTAAATCTACAACATGAACAGCAATTCATATTTTTTCAAATACACATAGAACATTCTCCAGTATAGATCATATGCTAGGCCATAACACATGGCTCAATAAGTTCAAAAAGTGTAAAATAAACCAAGTATGTTTTCTGAGGACAATGAAATTACCAATAGAAAGAACTTAAGGAATTCACCAAATACTTAAATATTACATA
>NW_007781119.1:2534-3035 GCF_000696425.1 Galeopterus variegatus
TACTTCTTATGTAATTATAGTACAATCTCAAAACCAAGAATGTGACATTGGCACAACATATATGTATAGTTCCATGTTGTTTTATTACATGTCTAGATGTATGTGACGACCACTGCAATCAAGATACAGAACTATTCCATCACCAGGAAGATCCCCCTTCACAATCACATCCACTCTCCTTTTCCCACCCTCCCTAGCCCTAGGAATCCAGCAATCTGTCCTCCATCTCTATAATTTTGTCACTTCAAAAATGTGACATAAAAGGAATTATGTGGTATGTGACCCTTTGAAATTGGCTTTTTTTCACTCAGAATCATCCGAGTTGTGGCATGTATCAATGCTTTATTCCTTTTTATTGCTTCATAGTATTCCATGGTATGGACGTATGAAGATCCTCCAAAAAATTTGTGAAAAAATGCAATTAAAAGATAATATGAATCTTTCTAAAGAAAAGACCAAAATAATACCTTTAACTTTCAGAAGAAGAGAACAAATTTATAG
>NW_007781120.1:0-1151 GCF_000696425.1 Galeopterus variegatus
GGGAGGCGACTTTGTATTGACTCAACTTTTTATAGCAGGATGCCAGTTAGTCATGCCCTGACTCCCTCTCTGTCCCTCCCTCCCGTCCAGCCATCTATCTGTCCACCTCTCCACCCATTTGTCATTTGAGCTTTTTGAGCTCAGAGCCCTGGATTCCAGTCCTCTTCTGTCATTAACTTCCTGGGAAACCTCAGGAACTCATCCCTCTGATGTGGGTCTTAATGTCCTCATCTGTAAAATGAATGTTGCTAGGGACCTTCTGACTCTACAGCTCCTAAGTCTGAGGCTCTGACACAGGTGGAGCTTGTCCACTTCATCGGTGGTGCCTGTCCACAGTGCTGATCAGGAAACAAGACCTTTTAGCTTCCCGACACCAGGAGCAGATAGAGAAGCCCCAGTACAGGGTCTCTCCCAACACTCCCCGTGTCTTCTTAAGCCTCAGTGAAGTTTATTGTTGCTCGGGGGAGGTGTGCAGAATGTGTAAAGGTGCCCAGATAAAATGATAAACAGAGTTTTAAGTGCTCCCTTGGAGAAATACTAAGAACAGGCATTATTTTTGTAAAGGGAGGAGTCTAACAAGGGATTTGGCTCTCTTCACGTGTGGAAATCTTGTGATGAGGGCTCAGGCTGTGAATTTCTGAAAAGTGAGAATTCAATTTACTTTTAAAGGGAGCTCAGCAGTTTTGAGGAATATCTCTCCTGCAGGAAAGTTCTAATGGCTTTTAACAGTTTGGTGCTTTCTTTCCTAAAGACCCTTGGATGTGGAAGTGGGGCATCTTCTCACCTGGAAGGAACTTGCTGCAGTCCTCTTTCTTGGGGGAGGGATAGAGCCATCTCTAGAAGCTTCTCCGCAAGGCCCCTGATTCCAAGAGGCTGGTTTTGCTCCCTCCTCTGGAGGCTGTGAACCTCGTGTGCTTGGTGTAATTTATTAATCCCCTTGTCCTCTCTGTGCTGAGCTTGTTGCTGGCCTCTCTGGAAATTCAACCCCATTACAATTACATTGACTGACTGCTCTAATCTTTTTATGCAATCCCTTAAGCAAAACAGAGCCAAATACCCACCTGGAGGCACCATGCATGTGACTCTGACTGAGACTTTCATGAGGGCCACATTGTCTGAATTTTACTTCCATTTGTTTGAGGACCAAGGAT
>NW_007781120.1:2479-3035 GCF_000696425.1 Galeopterus variegatus
ATGCATGTTGTCATAATTGATGAGGAAATGGATTTGACATTACTTTATGACTGAGCAGGTGCTGAGGGAAAGGAGGAGTCTAGGATATCTCCCTAGATTCCTTAATGGGTGGTAGTGGGAGCCATTTCTGTTGGTGTCCTTCTCCCTTTCCTCCTCTGAATTGCACCTGTATCTTTATTCTTCTTCCCTAGTAAGGGAACTCACTGCCAACCACCCCGTTCCCCAATCTGTGACCTGCTCTTAGTCAATCAGGGTTAATCCAACTTCCCTAGCACAGTGATTGGCTTAGGCCTGTGAACCAGTCAGCTTATGCATTTCCCTGGGCACAACAATTGGTGAAATAAGTGGACATATCTGGGCCAATGAGGAGACCCAGGGGAAGCCAGTCCCCTCTTGCCCTCTGGAGGTAATCACGTGCAATGTGAGTACTGGAACCATCGTGCCTGTTGGATCTGTGTCAGCAGGGCTCAGCCTAAGGATGGTGCTGACCCATAGAAGCAGAACGGAGAGGCAGAAAGAACCCAGATTATGGATCTTGGAAGTCCACACTATCTTC
>NW_007781121.1:0-688 GCF_000696425.1 Galeopterus variegatus
CTCTGACGCATTTTGACAGAGATTTTGAAACAGAAGTCTCACAAGCCGTTTCCACCATTGGTTCCAATGGGCTTCCACAGACATCTTCAAAACGTGAATTCCTACAGGCTACGTGTGAGAAGAACGTTCTGGTGACTGCTACATTAGAGGCAAACTTGATTGCAACAGCTGAACCTCCAGTGAGTGTTTTTTGCAGAGATATACACCACACATTACAAGCCTGCTTGAATGCCGTTTGTAGCGTGATTTCGCTTGTAATTTCCGAAAGCAAACTTTTTGGAGCTCAACTTCTCTCGTAACTACCACATCTTCAGTTCAATGAGTTATGCTTGATTTTCAGCGGGGAAGCCTCCGACGCATTTTGACAGAGATTTTGAAAGAGACGTCTCAGAAGCCGTTTCCACCATTGCCTCCAATGGGCTTCAACATAAAATTTGCAAACTTGAATTCCTACAGGCTAGATGAGAGAACCACATTCATTTGCCTGCTCCCTTAGAGATAAACATGCTTGTATAAGCTAAACCTCAAGTGAGTGTTTTGGCAGAGATATACAACACACTTTTCAAGCCTGCTTGAATGCCGTTTGCAGCATGATTTCGCTTGTAATTTCCAACAGCAAAGTGTTCAGTGCTCAACTTGTCTCATAACTACCACATCTTCAGTTCAGTGAGTTATGCTTGATTTTCAG
>NW_007781121.1:2566-3035 GCF_000696425.1 Galeopterus variegatus
ATTGCAAAAGCTCAACCTCCAGTGAGTGTTTTTGGCAGAGATATACACCACACATTTCAAGTTTTCTTGAATGCCGTTTGGAGTGTGATGTCGCTTCTAAATTCCGTCAAGAAATGGTTTGGAGCTCAACTTCTCTCGTAACTACCACATCTTCAGTTCAGTGAGTTATGCTTTATTTTCAGTGGGGAAGCTTCTCTGACGCATTTTGACAGAGATTTTAAAACAAAAGTCTCACAAGCCGTTTCCACCATTGGCTCTAATTGCCTTCCACACATAACTTGCAAACGTGAATTCCTACAGGCTAGAAGTGAGAAGGACATTGTGCCGACTGCTACCTTAGAGATAAACTTGATTGCAAAACCCGAACCCCCAGTGAGTGTTTTTGGCAGAGATATACACCACACATCTCAAGCCAGCTTGAATGCCGTTTGTAGTGTGATTTCGCTTGTAATTTCAGAAAACAAACTGT
>NW_007781122.1:0-372 GCF_000696425.1 Galeopterus variegatus
AAATTCCTCTTCTAACTCTTGCCCATCTGCGAAAGAACGAAGCCCTAATTCTTATATTTGATCTACTCCTTCAAACCAAGGACGTGGATTTTATTTCTCTTAATGGGCCTGCCTGGCACTAAAGTATTACTTTTCAAACAAAAAATAAATAAATAAAACTTTACTACAGTAACAATGTGTGCATCAATGCAGCAGGCTCAGTTGACTCTCAGGTTCTCCCCATTCTTTTTTTTTCCATCTCAGGTCTGGTGTCTAGCTCCCTGGCACCCAGGAAATCACAAGTTGTAGCTCTCCTCATGGGTAGTATGCAAGTTCATTCCTGACCAAGTAACTCCAGATAGTTTGTTTGGGTCTGTTTTTAAATTTCAGCAA
>NW_007781122.1:2597-3035 GCF_000696425.1 Galeopterus variegatus
TTTCTGTTTTTATCAAGGATTCAACTTGTTTCTTGTGGCTGCTCATGAATTTGGTCATTCTCTGGGGCTCTCTCACTCCAATGATCAAACAGCATTGATGTTCCCAAATTATGTCTCCCTGGATCCTAACAAATACCCACTTTCTCAAGATGATATCAATGGAATCCAATCCATCTATGGTGAGCAAAATTATAAATCTAAATATATGTGAACTGTTAGGAAGCTTTTCAAAAAGGAAGTTGAGAAAAATCACTTCTTGAAATATTATCATGAAGCAAATACTCACTTAGGTAAGATCCTTGTGTAGGCATATTTCCTAATACCTTCTTAATTCACTGTGGTATTTCTTTTCTCCTCAAAGGAGGTCTACCTAAGATACCTGCAAAGCCAAAGGAATCTACTGTACCTCATGCCTGTGACCCTGACTTGACTTTTGAT
>NW_007781123.1:0-261 GCF_000696425.1 Galeopterus variegatus
GATGCTTACTTTGTGATGAGAGCACTTTAGAGCTTTTACATGTGGTGAGCCATGTAGTTCACATGGTAACTCTGTGATGCAGGAACGGGTATCAGCTGGGTTTTACAGGAGTTAAACTGAAGCAGAGTGAAATTAAAAACTTGCCCGAGGGCCGGCCCGGTGGCGCACTGCTACAGTGCCCAAGCGGCGGTGCTCCCACAGAGGGTTCGGATCCCACATACAGACCGGCCGCTCACTGGCTGAGCGAGGAGTGGGGGCAAC
>NW_007781123.1:2235-3035 GCF_000696425.1 Galeopterus variegatus
ACTCCAGCTGCTACGTGTTCTTCTTAGAGATGTAAGAAGTCTGCTGTTTCCTTCATGGTTAAGAAAATAAACCTTACCGTATGCATCTGTCCTGCAGTGCCTTCTATAACTTTCCCAGCAAAGTGAAAACAGGTTTTGCTCAGGCCATTCAAGCCTGCCAGTGAAAACAGATGCTATTAGAAGCTTGGGTGGACAGTTTGGCACTTTGTTTTATTTTCATGTGTGAGCGTCACACAGAGAGAAGTCATCTCATATTGATGAGCTTTTGTCTTGTCTGTTCCCACCAGGGCTGTTTAACAACGCCTAACTCCCCGACCGTGCATTCACGTTCCATTATGCTGGGTCCATCCCTCTCGCTGGGCAGCATCTCAGCAGTGTCTGTGAAGTCGGAGATGAAGAAGCGCCGAGCCCCTCCTCCTCCAGGTTCAGGGCCAGCTGTGCAAGACAAGGCATTGGAAAAGGTAGGGAGCTGAGCCTCCGGAAGCTCTCAGGGAGCATTATAATCCTTGACATTTGTGATTTTAGCAACCAGAGTATTTAGGGTGAACATTTGAGCTATATTTAGAAGTAAAGGTGAGATGTCACTCTGCTTCAGTTATGGGAGGCAGAAAACTATTTGGGGGCTTTTAGTACTTAAAGGCCTGTGCTTGTTGATTAACATGCGTTTTATTTTAGCATTGAAATTTCAGGCATTGTTGTGACTGCATAATGAGAAATTTGCACAGGTAAAGGTACCTTGAATCTGGAGCTTGGTCTATGGCCATACCACCCTCAACATGCCCTACCTCATCAAAAATCTG
>NW_007781124.1:0-605 GCF_000696425.1 Galeopterus variegatus
ATTTTTAATGTGTGATTTGTACGTTGTATGAATTAGGTCTCAATAAGCTGTTAAAAAAGGACCTATTCAAGTGTGATTTTTCTTAAAGAGACATTGTGCACATATAAAACAAAATTAAGTTTAAGTTTGATAATATTCTGGGTTTAAAATATTACAAAATCCTTATGTAAAGGATTATAGCTAGGAGTAAGGGCTGTGGAATCTGACTGCCTCGATTCATAGTCCAGTTTTACCAATTATTACTGTATGATTTGGAGCAAGTTATTTAATCTGAAAAATGGGTACAATGAAAGTACCCATGTCATAGGTTTGTTGAAAGGATTAAGTGAGATATGAATTAAGGTGTTTGATACATGTTAAGTTTCACGTTTTTGTAATTATCACTGCTACTTGTTGGTCCCCAGTGTTATCAACCTATTACAAATTCATTCGTCATAGGCATTTTTACAGATATAAACGTCGTCGCAGACTCAAGTAATTGACAGTCAATCGGCAGTTTTTTAATTGCCAAATTTTGTGGTACAGAACACAACAGCCGTAAGGGTCAGAGAGGAAAAACAATGAGAGCTGGAATAAACAAGGGTGGTTTTCTGGCACATGTGAGA
>NW_007781124.1:2503-3035 GCF_000696425.1 Galeopterus variegatus
CAGCATCCACATGCTGTCTATGCTTCCCTCCCATTAGTCATTTAGTATCCTTCTCACAGTTCACTGTTGTGGTATTTGAGTGCCTGTGTTCAAGTCACCATTCTTTTACTTAATAATGGTCCCAAAGCACAAGTGTAGTGATGATGACGTATTGTTATAATTGTTCTATTTTACTATGAGTTGCTGTTATTAATTCCTTACTGCACCTAATTTATTAATTATACTTTATCATAGGTCTATATGTACAGGAGAAAACTATATACAGGGCTTGGTACTATTTGCAGTTTCAGGCATCCAAAGGGGGTCTTGGAATATATCCACTGCAGATAAGTGGGAACTACTGTGGGCTCCAACCTTCTCACAGAGACTGGGAGACGGGTACTATCTTTCTTTATGATCATATATCAAAGGGATGTCTCCCAGATCCTTGAGAAAGATACTCATTGGTTGTAGAAGATTTACATCTCAAAGAGACAGAGAAAGACTTTACAACTGCAAGTTTTCTAAAGCAAACGCTCTAAGAGAAGAGAGA
>NW_007781125.1:0-616 GCF_000696425.1 Galeopterus variegatus
TCCTTATAAATTACCCAGTCTCAGGTATTTCTGTTATAGCAACACAAACGGACTAAAACACACATATAAAACTTTAAAGCTTTTGCTGGGAAGCATGCAATGCGATTCTGAAAAGCATATATCATTTTATTGAAGTAGAGAATGAGGGAACCAGAGCTGTAGACTGGACAGCATATCCAGGAGCAGGCTACACTTGACCAATGGTGTTTGAGTATTACTAGCACTTTTTCATGAATTTGATAGTTTAAGCATGGTGTATTTCCTTGATTTCTAGTGGAGCTTGAACATTTAATTTGTTAGCCAGATATAGTTCCTATTTTGTGAATTACCCATTGCCCATTTATTTGTTGGAATCTTGTAACCCAACAAATACTCGTCTGCTATTTATAGTAAACTAGGAAGAAGAGGAAGTTGCCAGGAATCATCAGATAACTAGGGTTGTAAAACCCATAATTTTATACAGAGGTACAAAATTATAGGCTCACTACTTGCTGGAAATCTTAACTATCAGTTAAATAAAGTGTAAAAACCACAGTTTATGTGTAAGGCATATTTTTTATTCAAGACCAATGAAATTTATTTTTGATTTATTGATACCTGACTGGTGTGAAAAAAA
>NW_007781125.1:1615-3035 GCF_000696425.1 Galeopterus variegatus
TTTATTCAAGACCAATGAAATTTATTTTTGATTTATTGATACCTGACTGGTGTGAAAAAAAATTAGGAAAAGTAATTTTTATTATGTTACGTCAGTTCAACAAGTGTCAGTTCAACAAGTTACAGTAACAAAATAGCCATTTGTGTTTTTAGATTTTATTTCTAAGTTACATTTTGTTAAGTTGTATTATTTCATACTTACATATATGGATTTTCATAGTTACAAAATAGACTGTATTTAAGCCATGCTTTGAATAGCCAGAAATATTTCTGATAGGAACCGAGTTTCTTACTTATATAGAAGATTGTAAAACATGGAAATTTAAAGCTGTTGTAGAGGAAAATAGAAAACACCTAAGTTCAAATCAGGCTCTGCTTTTTCCCAGCTGGGCTTTTTCAAGTTACATCACCTTTCTGATCTACAGTATCTTCAGTCTCCTTATAAAATTCAGAAACTAATACCTAATTCAAAGGATTGTTATAACTTAAACATCTGTGCAGTCATCGGTGCTCAATAACTGTTAGCTTTCTTCTCATGGTCTTTCTTTCCTTTGTCCTTCTGAAATTTAGTATATAATGTATCTTCAAACATCCATTTCATTTTTGCCCATTTCTGCTTGTGCTTTTTCTTAGGACTGAAATGCTTTCTCTTCTCCCCGCCCAACCCCAGTGTCTTACTGTGGTAATGTTACACATTTTTCAGGGTTCAACTCAAATGCTGATTTTTTTTTCATGAAGCTCTACGAGCCTCCCTCTTCCGAAGCCCTCAGGTGCACTCCACAGCCCACCAGATGAACACACAATCCTGGGCTGTGGCTAGCAAGTCCTCCATAGTCTGGCCTCAGCTTGTGCTTCCAGCCAGCCCCTTCTGCTGCCACATTTGAGCCCATGCTCCTGCCAAGGTGAATTACTTGCTATTCCTCAGGTAATTCTCACCACCCCTTTTCTTGCCTCCACACAAATCTTTCTGCCTCTTAACTGGAGTGTACTTTTTCCTCCTCCTCGATTCCTTGAGCCCTCACTAATGCTGTCCAATCTAATAGAATCACTTCTTCTAATGCTCACAGCCACTTGGAGCAGTCTTTTATCTTTTCATCGTTATGTATAATGTTCTTTAAGGTTCTTAGGAACAGGAATGGTCTTATTTTTGTGCCTACTTGAATGTTTATGACTGAGCATGCAACTATTTGTTATCTTTAATTGTAGTGTTCCCTAAATTGCAATAAACTGTTCTCATTGCTCTTATGGACTACTTTTTAAAAACCTTTTTTGAAATTACTTTTTTAGATAACTAATGCCATAAGAGGAGTGCTCATACAGGAAATGCTACATGTGTAGAACACTTTATAATTTACAAAGTATTTTTTCTTTTTTTTTTTTTTTCCTTTTTGTCTTTTTTCGTGTCCGGCAACGGATCGCAA
>NW_007781126.1:0-397 GCF_000696425.1 Galeopterus variegatus
TTTTATTTTAATATTTGAATGGTAGCAATCTTTCTGGGTATATTTTTCTACAGATTTGATATCATGATGGCTAAAAGTCATGATCAGAGATGCTTGCTGCAAAAGTCAGGTAGCAGCAATGGTCAAGGAAAGTGTTCATGACAGGCTCGACTGGACTTGACCATGCACAAATGTCAGCAACAGGCTCCAACCTTTTGTGGGCAAGGGGAGCTTTTCATGAAGGCTTTGCAATAACACATCGGATTACATTCAAATGAGGTGAAACATGACATTACAGCGCTTCACTGACAGGGGTGAAGGAACACATTACCAGAGGCAGCTGTGACCTGGAAGTGAATCATTTCCCCATCCTACCTCAAATGGCCAACCCATTCTAACAGAAGGCTTGTGTTGCCTG
>NW_007781126.1:2303-3035 GCF_000696425.1 Galeopterus variegatus
TGGAGGTTTCTCAGCAGGGGAGCACCATGACCAAATTTGCAAGAGTTTGGGCAAGCATGTAGAGAAAGAACTGGAGGGGCACAGACTAGGGGACAGAGACCAGGTGGGAGGCAGATACAGTGGTTTATTGGGGTGATGATGGGTCCCTGATCTCCAGCAGTATGGGGATAAGGATTCAGAAAGAAACACATACACCAGATACTCCTGAGGTGAAATTGACTGGGTTGGGGAGGGGGGCGGGGAGAAGGAAGAGAATAAATGAATGATGCTGAGGTTTCCAGCCTACATGACTCGTGGCACTGGCTCTCCTTCCCCATTGGTAGCGACAAGTAGAGAATGACCTCAGCTGCTTGCTTGGCTGACTCTGAGAGTTGACAGGGAGCAGATGCAAGAAGCTGAATCTTGCAGGGGCCAAATGCTGAGTCAAGTGGCCAATCCAAAAGCTGAGTCACTAAACCCAAGGGGTCAGCACAGATGGAAAAAGAGTCAAGGTGCCTCGTGCAGCGCAGAGAAGCCCATGAACGAGAAGTGTGCAAGCAGATGGGCAGGGAAATGGGTGTCCGAAGCCTGGTTTTAGTCGATTCACAAGCACGCCTCATGCCTTTGCATGAATCCGTACACAGAGAAGTGGAAGAATCAATAAGACCTGGTCCCTAGGGTGGAGAAGACTGGGGTGCAGAAGAGGTGAACTTTTGAGCAAGTCAAAGTAATGGAAGTGATTGGTGGTCTGGG
>NW_007781127.1:0-3035 GCF_000696425.1 Galeopterus variegatus
TTTTTTTTTTTTTTTTTTTTTTTTTTTTTTTTTTTGTCCACCTGTGTTATTTCAAACAGGCTATCTTCTAGGTCAGAAATTCTCTCTTCTGCTTGTTCTAGCCTGCTGATTAAACTCCTTGTTGTATTTTTTATTTCATTGAATGAATCCTTCAGCTCCACAAGCTCTGCTACATTCTTTTTCAGGGCATTGATTTCTTCATACATTTCCTCTTTCAGGTCGAGTATACTTTTTCTCATTTTGTTGTGTTGTCTAGCTGAGTCTTCTTGTATCTTATTAAGTTTCCTTAGAATTGTTATTCAAAATTCCCTGTCAATCATTTCAAGGACTTCCTGTTCTATAGGATCTAGAATTTGAGAATTATTATATTCCTTTGGTGGTGTCTTACTTTCTTGGTTTTTCATATTTCTGGTATCTTTCT
Source organism: Galeopterus variegatus (assembly GCF_000696425.1). Taxonomy (NCBI): domain Eukaryota; kingdom Metazoa; phylum Chordata; class Mammalia; order Dermoptera; family Cynocephalidae; genus Galeopterus; species Galeopterus variegatus. The sequence goes on from NW_007781127.1 coordinate 422, forward strand.
GCTGGTGTTTAGTCATTGTGGCAGAGGGTTTCATGATCCACTTGTTCCATCCTGGTGTCTGGCCTGGATCCCACAGGGGCTGCCAATTTGGCACTGCTGCCTCAGGGCCTGGAGGTTGGTAGATCAGCCTCTCCATGACGGGGACTCACCTGGGCTGGGTGTTGCAGTGCAGCATCTGAGAGTTCAGTATCTGACAGTTCAGTGCTGCTGCCTTGGAGCCTGGGGTTTGGCAGGTCAGGCCTCTTGGGGGGTGGGGACTCACCTGGGCTGGGTCCCATGGCACAGTGGCTGCCCTGCTGGGTTGACACTGCTGAGAAAGAAAGTTTAAAAAAATCCATTTACAATAGCATCACAATAAAATAAAACAAAATACTTTATTTTATTTTTTTTTTGAGGTTTAAAAAAGACAAAAGTTTATTTCTCACTCATGTAATAATCCAAGGAGAGTACTCCAGGTCATGTAGGCACCCAGGTTCCTTTTACTGTGTAAAACAAAATACTTTAGAATGAATTTAAAAATAAATTATCTGAAAAAAGAAATTTTAAAAAATATCCATTTACAATAGTATCAAAAAATAAAATAAAATACTTTGGCATAAATGTAACCAAAAAGGTGAAAGGTCTATAAAGTGAAAAGTATAAACCACTAATTAAAAAAAACAAATTGAAGTCACAAATAAATGGAAAAAAGTCCTATGTTCATGGATTGAAAGAATTAATATTGTTAAAATGTCCTTACTATCCAATGCCATCTACAGATTTGAAGCAATTCCTATCAAAATCCCAATGGCATTTTTCATAGAAATAAAAACATCTTAAAATTCATATGGAACTGCAAAAGACCCCAAATAGCCAAAGCAATCTTGAGCAAAAAGAAGAAAGCTGGAGTAATCATACCACCTGATTCTGAAACATACTACAGAGCTATAATCATCACAACAACATGGTACTGGCATAAAAACAGACAGACAAACAAACAAAAACGAATGGAACAAAATATGAAGCTCAGAAATAAATCCATACACTTACTTTCAGTTGATCTTTGACAAAAGTGCCAACACGACCCAAAGAAAGAATAGACTCTTCAATAAATGATGTTGGGAAAGCTGGATATCCACATACAGAAGAATGAAACTGGACCTTTCTCTCACACTTTAAACAGAAAGAAAACTACTAGAAGTGAACACAGTGGCTTCTTGACATTGGTCTGAGTAATAATTTTTTTGGATATGACCCCAAAAGCACAGGCAACAAAAGCAAAATAGACAAATGGAAATTGTATCAAACTAGAAAGGTTCTGCACAGCAAAGGAAACAATGAACAGAGCGGAGAGACAGCCTATGTGATAGGAGAAAATATTTGCAAATTATTCATCTGATAAGGGGTTATTAACAAAAATATTTTCATAAAAATATGTACGAAACTCAACTCAATAGCAAGAAAACAAATGATCCAATTAAAAATGGGCAAAAGAACTGAATAGACATTAATCAAAAGAAGATATGCTAACATCTCCTGTCTTAAAAGAGTGATCTAAAACAGAAAACCCAAGCCCTCTCTAAAGCCCATGCCCTGCTCCTGCTATTGATCCATGTCTGCTCAAGTTATTTTATGAGTTTTATATATAAACCCATTCTCCACTTTCTCACCTGCTGCTCTCTCTAAAATCCCCTTCTAACTTGTAATCTTGCTTCCCCCCTTACCTCCTACAGTAAATTTTCAATTGCAGACAGAGCCATCTTTTTAAACAGGGATGTAATTATGTCACTACCCTGCTCAAAATTCTCCAATGGCTTCCGACAAATTTCACAATAATATCCAAAATCTTTATTATGGCATTACTAGCCTCACAAGATCCGCCTTTTTGTCCAACCTCACCTCTTGCTCTACTTTACCTTTGTTTATAGCAGCTGTCACTACCTGACATCATTTTACTGAATTTCATCAGTAAAACAGCATCAAATATGACACCATTAATTTACATACCACTAATAAATACATTTTAAAAATCCACTGCCTATTCAATGATGGCATGATGCCTCAATGAGAGTCATGAAGTGTGTAAAAATTCATTACACCAGTCTCACAATGCTTGGGGATTTTTCACTTATATTATAGGATTTGACAATTTCTCCAGCATTCAATTGCGTTGTTTTGCTTATAAGAGGTTTCATCTTCTTGTGGACATGTTCTTTTCTTAAGTCCAGTAAAGCCTGGTTGTTGCTTTGCCAGAAAAGATGGAATTGCATTTATTTCTCCAACAATGAATATTTGCTTCCCTAATACCACATTGATGTTCCACCTGTTGTGCCTTTGTGTATATACAATACTTTTTGTTTCAAAGACAAATCATAGTGGTTGTTCTAATTTATACCCACTATGACCATATGATCCAGCAATCCCACTTTAAGGTATATACTCAAAGGAATGGAAATCATCATGTCAGAGGGATACATGCACTCCCAGGTTCATTGCAGCTCTATTTACAATAGCCAAGATATGGAACCAACTTAAATGTCCCTCAATGGATGACTGGATAAGGAAAATGTGGTCTATACATACCATGGAATACAACTCTGCTATAAACAAGAATGAAATTCTGCCATTCACAGCC
>NW_007781128.1:0-503 GCF_000696425.1 Galeopterus variegatus
GCCCTTGTCATCAGTTTTTAAGTGAGTTAATTAATAAAAAAAAAAAAAATCATAAGCACTTAAAATTTCTGTCCATTCATCCGTCATCCATCTCTCTATACATATATATATATGTAGGTGTATACAAATATTTGGCTTTGGGATGTGTGTCAATATTTATGCTGATATTTACATTTGTAACGTAGCGGAATAGACTGTGAGCTCTGAATTCCTATCCCCTGTATCAGTATCTCAGCTTTGTTATTAAAGTGTAATTTTGGATGACTGACTGAATGTCTCTGGGCCAGTTTCCTCTGTAAAATTATAAAACCCTGCATCATAATTATGTAAGGACTAAATGATTCAACATATTTAAAGCAACCATAATAATGTGCACAAATGTTAGCAAACATTACATTAATTTTAATGAAATGGTGGTAAAGCAAATTCTAGATTTGTTTTCATGATAGAAAATAAAATCTCACTAGCTCACTAAATTTAAAAAATAGCAGACCAAAAAAAAA
>NW_007781128.1:2220-3035 GCF_000696425.1 Galeopterus variegatus
ACTGAATTGCAAAACCCCTCCCCAGACTTGTTTACCATAATAATAAAAGTTACAGATTAACGTAAGACCCCTTTAGGATTTCCCACCTGTGCAAAAAGCATCAGGGGTGACAATGATGAACACTACTGCCATCTTGGACCTACTGAGCATGCTCCCATGACGCAGCCAGGAAGAACAGAACGGAGCACCTCCAGTGGCGCTGGCCTGCCACCCCTTAACTCCTTTCCCTATAAAGACTGAGCAGCTCCCCTCAGGGGGCTGGCTTTACTGTGGCTACCCCCCTTATGCATAAGTCTATCTCCTCCTTTAATAAAGCATTGCTTGCTTTGCTGCTGGGTACATTGTTCATTTCTATGACTTTGGAATCTGAGAGCCTAATTAATCACTGGCAAAAACTGGAACGCTTTGGGCACCAGAGAGGACTCCAGCTACAAGAGGCAAGTGGCACTGGGACTATTTTGCTCCCATCTCTGTGCTGCTGGTAAGTCTCTCTCCTGGAGTCTCTGGCCTAAATTCTGACAAGGCAATGCTTTACTCTCTTTTACCTTTCTCTGATTTTCTGAGCCCTATTCTGTTTGCTTGGATTGTATCCACTACTATGTGGGTGCACCCTGGAGGGCTCCAGGCTATGCTTTGTTTTTCTGATTTAAATCTAGTCAATACTGTTCTTCTTTATGCTGAAAACAGTGGGAAGAACTGCTTTTATCAATTACTGCTAATGGAATAGGTTGGCCCCGCTGATTGGGACTAGGATAAACTGGACCCCACTGCTCCTTTTTCTCTTTCTTTCTTTTATTGGTTAGACATTTAGTTGA
>NW_007781129.1:0-1294 GCF_000696425.1 Galeopterus variegatus
TTGTTGTTGTTGTTGTTGTTGTTGTTTTGTCCCAGTCTGTTATCTTGTCTTTTAGTTCTTGATTTATAATATTTAAGTTTTCCTGAATTTTTGGAAATACAATGAAAAACTTCCTAAAATTAAACTGTGCTGTTTATTTACATCACAAAAATGATATTTGAATATGACACTGCAGAATATTGATAGGTCTCTGTAAAAGATAATTTTTTGTGTCAACTTGACTGGGCAAAAGGATGACCAGATAGCTGGTAAAATATTATTTCTGGGTATGTCTGTGAGAGTGTTGCCAGAAGATATTAGGATTTGAATCAGTACATCATGAAAAGAAGATCCACCTTCACTGCAGAGGAAGGGTGAATTCTCTCTCTTCTTGAGCTGGGATGTCCATCTTCTCCTGCCCTTGGACATTAGACTACCGGTTTTCAGGCCTTCAGACTCTGGGACCTATACCAGCAGCAGCTCCCTGTCTCCCAGTTCTCATGCCATTAGCCTTGGGTCAGGAGTCATACCGTTGGATTCCCTGGTTCTCAGGCCTTCAGACTCAGACTGAATTATACCACTGACTTTCCTGGTTCTCCAGTTTGCAGACAGCATATTGTAGGACTTCGTCTCCAAAATCACACAAGGCAATTCCCATAATAAGTTTCTCTCTCTGTCTTTCTTCCTCTCTCTCTCTTTCTCCTATTGGTTATGTTTCTCTGGAGAACCCTGACTAATACAGCCTCATATTGATTTTTTCTCTGTACATTCATGAATAAGAAAAAAATCTATTTAGTCCAGTCTTATTGTCTACCTAGTTGTTATTGAATACATTGAATTGCATATTAAGTAGGAAGGTTGTTGATATGTATTGTTTCTGACAACTTTTTAGATTTTTATTAGTGTGGATCTGTTGGTCAAAAAAATTGATTTTCCTGGCTGTGTATCTTAGTATGACAAAAGTAGTTCATGTTGGGTTGTATGGGGCAATTATGAGTCACTCCCTTGCTTGCTACTGTTCTTTCTGGTTTACTCTTTTTTGCATACACAGATATAAAATGACAACCACTTTAAATGTCTGGACTCCCCAGCTCTTCTTTTGGAGTTTTGTCTAGCTCAGAAGAAAGGTGAAACTGCAAGGATGGGTGTGGGGAGAATTGGAGAGTGAGAAGGTTGCAATGGCACAGTCCTCTCCAGAAAGCACCTCCTGCCCAGTATGGAGGTGGTTTGTTTCCCTATGGTTGATGTGGGCCCCTTGTCATTAAGGTGGGAAAACATACTGTAAGTGGGTGGATAGAAATCTCCCACTGTATCT
>NW_007781129.1:2585-3035 GCF_000696425.1 Galeopterus variegatus
CCTCTTACAGGGTGTTGCCAAAATAAGGTCTATTTCTGTCATCACTGTGCAACATGTTTGTATTCATACTTTTTATTTTCTGTATTTACTGATACTTTGACATCCTGGGGCCTTGTTGAAACTGGAAGACTGCCCCTCTAGAGATAACAGCTATTTCTTCTTTTTTAAAAAAATTAATTTATTTATTAAGAGTATTCATGATATATAAAGCTAATTGTCACCCCTCCTGCTCATGATGTGAGGGCAAGATTATACTGGGGGCATACCCATTTCTCTAACCTCTTACTTTATCTGGCTCTTACAGGGCTCTCACTCTCTGAGCCACTATCCGTCTATCCTAATCATCCCAGGGTCAGGTAGCAGACAACTAGAGACAGCTTCTATGCCTTGGAGCCTGCTGAACTTGTTCAAACTAGCCAATCCTGAGCCTGCTTACCCTGCCTTTCCCTA
>NW_007781130.1:0-555 GCF_000696425.1 Galeopterus variegatus
ATGGGCCCTGCCTATAAAATGGGAAGATGTAGTGAATGCCTGTCGTGCTTGTCCAGTATGTTCTTAAGAGAGTCCACACATCTGGTGGGTGCCCCATACAGATGGGCCAATAACTCGAGGAAGGGTGCCCCTGACTCAATGGCAAGTGGGCTTTGTTGGACCACTGCCAAGGTCAGAGAATTTTAGATACATCTTCATAGCTTATTTTAGATACATCTTCATAGCTATTGATATGGCTACTGGTCTTCTGTTTGTATGGCCTTATAGATAAACACTGTGAAGGCATTGAATAGCCTTACTGCTATGTATGGCCGGCCTATAGTTATAGAAAGTGATAATTGAACCCACTTTACTGGACTGGGGGCTCAGAGGTGGGCCTCCCAGTTGTCCATTCAGTGGAAGTTACATGTGCCATATCATCCCCAGGCAGCAGGGATGATTGAACGATACAATGGCCTTTTAAAAAAAGGACTAAGGCTATCTACCCAACCCCTATCCCTGAAGGGGTGGGCATGGAGATTATGACTGACAGTCAGGATTCTAAATGAGAGACCC
>NW_007781130.1:2424-3035 GCF_000696425.1 Galeopterus variegatus
CCTAGCTCAACCATCGGCCCAGTTGGTGCAGGATTACCGGCAGGTAAAAGAGCCATGACAATTAGTGTGATTGCCTAGCTTCACAATTGGCATCACGAACAGGATCAAGAGCTAGACAATTGGCACTGTGGGTAGGATTTGTGACATCAGCCTTAGCCTTAGCCTCGCAGTAGCCAGACAAGGGGTGAAACCAGCTCCAAAGCTAGCCTCATCAGGAGAAAAAAAAATTTTTTTAATAGCATAGAGCAGGTGTAAGTTGATAAAGGTATTTAGGAACCTGTATTAGTAATCAGAAAAGTTCCATAATGTGTAATCCAGCCATTCTACTACTAGGACTATATCCTGAGGAAATTGTCAGAGACATGAGCACACATTCATTCACAGGGATGCATACTGGAGCATTATTTGTATTAGTGAAAAACACCCACAAGACCAATAATAAAGGGCTGATTAAATTATACATGTAGTTCGCATACATATCCATATTATAATTGCTAAGATGTATTGCATGCTTACCATGTGCCATTCATTGTTTTAAGAGCTATGCATGTATTAACTCATTTAATCGATGTGGTAGATTACAGTGTGAAACTTACAAAAAGTTTGTACAG
>NW_007781131.1:0-3035 GCF_000696425.1 Galeopterus variegatus
GCACTTTTAAAGAATGCTTATGCTGCTGTTGTTGGGTGGTGTTGCTACTACCCAGTGGGGTGGAGCCCTGGCTCCCTACTCAGCTTTGTCTCACACCACTTGGGTACAGGATGGAGGCTGGAGAGTGGGGTTAGGGTACCCTGCTGCATCTTGTAGAGATGAAAGTCTAGGCTTCCTACTTGGCCTTTTCTGATGTGAGTGGGGCTGCAGTTTTTCTGTGGTGTTTGACTGGAGTTGAGTAGCTATTGTTTAACATAACAGTTCTACTAGGCTGTCCCTTTTCTGGACTTTTTACTAAAGAGAGCAGGCTTTTGTTGGGACTTTCTTTTATCTGTGCCCATTGGCATTTCCCAGTTTCTGGTTTCTTTTGCTCCTAGACTGGATATGTGAGGCAAAAAGGAAACCCAGGGAACTTACCACCATATCATCCTTCGGGCCCCAGTCAATTTGCCTTCTTCTTTCTACCTTTCAGGGAGTGGAAGTGAAAGTCAGTCTCTCATGGTTTTAGCAAACAACAGTAACATGAAAAAAAACATGACGCTCTAGACCTCGTCTACTTGATTGCCCACTTCTTTCTTTTTTAAAAAGACTCCAAATCAGGCAGAACAATTACTTCTCTTCAGGAGAGGCTTGAAGTGAATGAGCCTGCAGTGCTTATTGAGTTATCATGAGTTTGTTAAACTCCACTCCTCTACCCTTCTTTGTTTCCACTTTCAGGAAGTGAGGCTTGAGCTTCTTGTGTTTGTCTAAAGTGGTTTGTTCTTGGAGTATGTCCTGGGTCCACAATGCCAATTATTTTTTGGAACGAGGTCTGTACACAGATTAAGGAAAAAGTTAATGCTACTTAGGTGAAGCAGCCACAGCCATCAGGAAGAAAGAGCAGGAGTGTGAGTTGTCTCAACTAGGAGAGCACTGTATTAGTCTGCTCGGGCTGCCACAACAACATGTCACAGACTGGGGGACTTAGACAACAGAAATGTGTTTTCTCATAGTTCTGGAGGATAGAAGTGCAAGGTCAAGGTGTCAGCAAGGTTTGTGTCTTCTGAGGCCTCTCTCCTTGACTTGTGATGGCTGTTTTCTTCCAATGTCTTCTTCACATGGTCTTTTCACTGTGTGTATTTGTGTCCTAATCTCTTCTTATAAGGACACCGGTCAGATTGGATTAGGGCCCACCTTAATGACCTCATTTTAACTTAATTACGCACCATGACAGCAAAGAGGGTGGTAAGCATTATATTGGACCACATTCCCTCAAGTTAAGGTGTACAGCCCACCCCCAACTCTTCTGGAAGAGCTTAAGTTTCACGGATTCCCCTTTCCAGAGGCTCAGTGTACTGAATCTTCCTATTATATTTTCTTTTCTACAGTTCCCCACATTAAACAATTTTTGTAAACAGGCATGGTACAGATAAGCCATATGCTTACTTTGCTTTCAGGCCAACTACTTCCAAGAGAACTGTGAGGCCTGGGGTGGACATGGTAGGACCGCTACCTTGGAGGATATGAAAGAATAGGACATCTGGTAGCCACTGGCTGAGAAATGGCAAAGACCACTACGGACATGGAAGTCCTCTCTGTGGATAAATGGACAGCTTGGTTACTAGGGAAATTTTCCTAGGCACTAAATGTATGTCAAATCTATTTTTCTTTTTTATTGAGATATAATATACACAAAGTACATAAAATACACCTATCTGAAGTGTGCTGCTCAATGTTTAAACATATGGACACCTTTGTAACCACCACCCAGATCAAGACATAGCATGTTCAGCACTCCAGAAAGTTCCTTGTGTTCTTTCCAATCAATCCCTGCCTTCCCATCTGGAGATAAGATAATCACTCCAGACACCTGTTCTTGACCTTTGTGTAAATGATATTATACAATATGTACTATTGTGTACATATTGTACAATACGTGTCTGGTTTCTATTGCTCAACATAAGTTTATCCATGTTGTTGCAAATATCAGTGGTTTGTTGACTTTATTGTCAAGTAGTATCCCATTGTATGAAGACAGCTCAAATTATTTATCTATTCTCTTGTGGGCTGTATCCAATTTGTGGCTATTATGATTAAAGCTGCTGTGACATTCTTGAGTAGGTCTTTCATGGATCTACAAACAAATTGCTCCTGGGTACACAGAACTAGAAGTAGGATTGCTGGATCATAACAAAGCTACTTATTAAATTAAATTTTATAAATAAGATAAGAGAGTTTAGGTCACTTCTTTTGTTAGGTTAACTTTATTATCAGTTCTATGGACTTCAGTCATGACTATCATGTGACTTTGCAATATTTAGTTATATTGTAAATTTAGTTGAAGGTGCAATAAAATATAAAAACTATGCCCACTTAAAAATGTACTAATTTACACTTCATATTAGATGTGAGATGTGATAAGGTGGGGGTTATTCAAGATAAAATAGAAGATGTGTCTTGAGACCTTCTGGTGGGATGTCACAAATCAAAATAAAACAACTTTTTGCTAAAGGCTTCATGGAAGGAAGAGATTAAGTGCAAAGTACCTAGTAATGACGAGAATCAGACAAATTCTCTCTCTTTGTGTGTTTTCTCTGGTGCACTGTTGACATTCTGGCTATCTGAAAGAAACAGAATTGATAAAGTGTGATCAAAATGACCTTTCTTCATCACCAGGAATTCAGTATTTCTGGGAGATAAGACTGAAGTGAGGTTGAGGCTCAGAGAGGGAGGGTTTTAGAAAGCTGCTCCAGACACTAGGTGGTTGTGTTGGTTCCTGAGCTGCCCACGGGAATATCTCAGTGATAATAGCATTAAGCTCCTCTGACTTCTCAGCAGGTCATTCTGTTGACTAGACCACAGATCGCCCAGACTTTGTCCTAGTTCTCAGGGTGGCAGGTTAGGGCCTGGGGCTCCCCGAGCTTCTCGGCCTGTTGCTTCTGGTGGTTGTGCCATACCTCTTTACCTTGTACCCCAGTGTGTAGTTCTAATGTGTGTATATTCTCCATGCACCATGACAGCAAAGAGGGTGGTAAGCATTATATTGGACCACATTC
>NW_007781132.1:0-366 GCF_000696425.1 Galeopterus variegatus
CTTTCCCTACCTCCAAACCCTGCCTTTGGCATCTCCTTTTCCCGAGCTGCCACCTCCCAGCGTGAGCCTGGAGGAGCTAGGACTTTGGACTTTGCCAGAGGACATGGACAGCCCCTAGGAGCCTCACTCACAGGGGATTGAGAAAGGCAACCAGCCCTGCCCTTTCGAATATCCCAGACATGTGCAGGGCTTTCTGGGTGTATGTAGAACTCCCTGGCATGTATAGGGCTCCCTGGCAAGTACAGGGCTCTCTGGCTACATGTAGAGCTCTCTGGCGTGTACAGAGCTAACAGGCTGAGGCCATCGCAGGACAGGCTTCTGGGAAGACTACTGGGTGAAGTCAGGTGAGAGACCCAAAGGGCACAA
>NW_007781132.1:1566-3034 GCF_000696425.1 Galeopterus variegatus
GCAGGACAGGCTTCTGGGAAGACTACTGGGTGAAGTCAGGTGAGAGACCCAAAGGGCACAAAAAGAGGGATGCCCTCCAGTCCCAGAGATTCCTTCCTGAGACGTGTCTGCTGTCCACAGGATCCAGGGACCCAGGAGGGCACCAGGACCATGTCCAGCTTGCACCAACTTAATCTGACCTGGAAGGTGCTGCCCATTGGGCAGGGCAAGCTCAGGTGTGTTGTCAGAGATTGTGAACGACAATATCCAAACCTACTTAGTGGCGAGGAATTCTCTCAGAACTCTCCATAATCAGGTGCCACACGGTCAGTACCCTGCAGGTGAGCTGGGCCCTTTCTCACTTAGGAGACTCACAGAATTTTTATTTTCCCCTCACTGGGTAGAAATGTGGTATTCTGGCTCTCTGAGAGGCTTGGATGTTCTATTTAAACCCTAGGAACGTGGAGATCCAGAGGGGATTTGAAGAGCCGGCTCAATTTCCTGACCCAGATGGCTTGTTCCATCTGCAGGAAGTGTGGTGACTTGTGGCTTTGCTGGCCCGAGGGTGCCAGGGTCTGCGGGCCATGCCGGCCTCTGGGTGCCAGCAAGACCACGTCTGCGTTGCCTCCCAGCCTGCCTCCCCCTCCCGGGCAATGCCTGAGGGGCCCCTCTGAGCCATCCCAGCTGCACCACTCAGAAATGCTCCACCTCTAATCCTTCCAGATCTGGCTGGGCCCACTGAGCGCTGAGATCACCTTGAACCCGGGCACCCAGTGTCTGGCCTGTCCCCTGCCCCCCTCCTCCTTCTAGGAAGACACCTACCCTTTCCCTTAAGATATAGCCACATCCCCCTCATCCCTTCTCTGTGGTTCCATCTGCCCCAGCTCCCATCCTGACACGCCATTAACATGGTTTGTTCTGCACCGAGGACCACCCTGCTGGTCTCCACTGTGAGCTCCAGCCCTGTTTCCCAAGTCCTCGCTGCCCTCCCCTGCTCCAGCCTCTCTGCCCCGGGGTTAGGAGCTGCAGGGCCCAGCTCAGGGCTATCTTCCCTTCTCTTCTTTGTCTATGTGCCCAGTGGGGGACATGTCCCACACCCTGGCTTCCATGGCCATCTGTGTCCTGGGCAACCCCAAAGCCATGCAGGTGGGTGGGCGTCCTCCAGGTTCCACCCCCAGGTACCCACATGTGGCTTCCTCCACGTGCCCCCAGGAGGTACCGTGGGCCTCTGGAATCATGCCCCCAGACTGTGCCATGGCCAGTGCCCTCCTCAGAACCCAACTTGCTCTTTCCAACACCCTCCAGGCCTCTGCACAGCCTCCCCACAAGGCTGTCATGTGCTACTAGAGTGGGCTGTCCTCATCCACCTCTCCTAGAATGTCAGCTCCGCGGGAGCATCTGCTCTTGGCTGTGCCCCGGCCTCCAGCACAGGCCGTACCACATTTAATAAGTCAGGACCGACCAGCTGGAGGAGCGAGCCACACCTGGG
>NW_007781133.1:0-3034 GCF_000696425.1 Galeopterus variegatus
AAAAAAAAAAAAAAATCATAGATGATATTGCTCAACTATTGTCAGTGGCCTCTAGAGAAGTAGAAAATATTTTAATAGTTATAATCCTATAATCCTGCAGTTCCCAAACTGTGTAGAGGGGCTCCATGAGGCATTTTAATTTTCAAGAAAAACACATTCTTGACATCTATTGGACACAGAGACAAATCCTAGCCCGAGGTAGTTCGCATTTGCAACAACAGGTAGCACTGCATTCCTTCCGATCGCATCAGTTGTTCCAGCCAGCTGTCTCTAGGATAAAAAACGAGTATAGATCTGGCCATCACATCTTGGGCACAAGTGGTGACAATCAGCTTTGTGCTCCATGAATATTCATAACCAATAAAAAAATAAAAATAAAAATAAATAATAAAATAAAAAGCTAAAGTACATCTTGATGTAATACCAAATTTTAATTATATATATATATATATATATATATATAGGCAAGTACCGTATGAAAATCATGATGAGCTCCCTGCACCCTCTTCCCACAGTTAGCACCTTCCTACCTAAAGGAAGTTAGCACTTCCTTTCCAGTAGGATCATTTGCTCTTGCTGTCTATGTTTAAACCTCCTTTAAAGGCAGGGATCCTAATTTATTTTCTAATGAATTACCTCTGATGTTGCTGAGCCTCGAACTTTGCATAGCATTTTGCACACTTTGTTAAATACAAACCTAAGACAGCAGCATCATATACCACAAGCAGTCAAAGGAATGTGTTTAATGCTAAGTATTACAATTTTAAAGGAATAAAAAATAAAAAAGAGCATATCCAAGGAAGAATAATTAGGAATGGGAAAGTTTTCTAAATTATGGCAAGTCAGAAACACTTGGAAAGACCAAGAATGTTAGCCCAGAGAAGAAAAGACAACGTAAAAAATGTAAGCTAGGTGTCCAGTGACCAGACAACTCAGTTGTGCCTGAGGCATCATTCCTAGCCTGCGTCTCAGATGCAAAAGTAGGTAGCAAAAAATGGAGCAGGTGCCAATATTCACACTTGAAATGAGTGGCAGAACTGACCAGAAATCACTAAGATTAGGTAGGTTGTATGTAAGACTGCCATAATTCCATAGTATCAATGATGACCGACAACCCACATCTAAAAGAAATACGCTGGATTTTTTTGTTGCACACAAATCGATCAATTATATAGCTAATCAATGAGTAACAAGTATTAATTAAATGGCCAATGAAATCCAGATTTGTGTTGAAACTGTATTTATACACAAAGGCAACTATGATAATCCTTTCCCAAGAAAAACATATATACCGACAGTTTTACTTATAATAAAATCCAGAGGGACTGATGAAATACTTAAGAGAAACTACACAAACACAAAATCTGAATATGTCTTCTTAATCATTAGCTACACCCCATCTTCTACTACCTCAAAATCTAGTACAGTTGCTGTGTAACCCAATATTCCATCACTTATCTCTCTCTTTCTTCCTCAAATGCAGATAGCAGAGTTCTAGGCATGCTGGTTTGCAATGATCTGTCATGACTTGTGGCATTTCCTAGCATTGTGACTCATGACAGTCTCAGGACACTCCAAGGAGAATATGCTTAGCACAGTATGTTCTGGGGGCTCCTTACCACATGCTCCCAGCAGGCATTTCTTAGGAATTCTGGAAAAGGTAAGGATATATGATCTTGAAGTAAATATAGAGACACCGTCAATATGTTACAAAAATGCAGAACTGCAGGTGACCTTGAGAGGTCAATTCAAGGCACTGGAGAATGGTGTTGAGAAGTCAAAAGATACTAAATTATAATCTTTGGCTTCAAGGAATTAAAAATATAAATGAGAGAGATGTTTAAACAACTAATGTAATTGAGGTAGAAACAAAGGAACATCAATCATAGGAGTAAATAACATGCTATAATCTTTGGCTTCAAGGAATTAAAAATATAAATGAGAGAGATGTTGAAACAACTAATGTAATTGAGGTAGAAACAAAGGAACATCAATCATAGGAGTAAATAACATGCTATGAGAAATAATGACAATATTAATAGACAACTAATAGTAAAATAGCTTCCATAAAATTTGGGGGATAGAAGAATATAAAACTCATAATAAATAAAAAAATAAATATTCCATTTGGTATAGAAAATTTCCTGGAAATGTCTGTGTGGTATAGTGACTATTTCAGATTAACCAGCACTATCCTGATTTCAGCACTGAAATTCCTATGTCCTGGGGAAACCCTCAGTTTGGAGAAAACCGGGACTTGATGAAACCTTACTGATAATTTCATTCCAAAAAAAAAAAACCATTAGAGATTTCCCACTATAAACATAATTATATCATCATTTCCAATTATTTAATTAAGGATAATTACACCACGCAAATTTTATTTAATATTTTTTTTCGTTTCTTACCTAAATTCTCCACATTGTACCTAGGCCTGTCTGATGGATTCTAAATGGGGAGAGAAAACAATAAGACACTCTTCTCTGTACGGTGCTGCTTCACATGCCAGCACTGGGCCAGAGTTCACTTACTTTTGCTGCAACCCAATAGATTGCTGACATCCAAATGGCTTGCACTGGGAACACAAGCATCACACTTTGAGCCAGTGACAAATTGTTTACAGAAACACTGGCCCGTGACCAAGTGACAGGTTTCATTCACGGCTCCTGAGAGATGACAATTACAGGGCTGACATCTGAAAACAAGACAAATAAACCATCAAAGAGAATAGCATTTTGATTAATAACTCATAGTATAAGTTACACCTATCAATAACATTGTGGAGTAAGATGGTCTGTGTTAGCCAACATATTGAAAAGGATGCTTTAGCTAAACAAACACAAAATAAAACAAAGCAGAAAAGATCATTATCAAAATGCTACTCACAGGAAAACCTGTAGGAAGCCTTCTCTTTGCAAGCTAATTAATGGCAAAAAAAAATAAGCTGTTATATTGCTTTTTGTACATGCCATGATACATCTTATGAATTAGTCTGAATACCAGTTCAATTAAGAATACTGTAAATTTTTTTTTT
>NW_007781134.1:0-630 GCF_000696425.1 Galeopterus variegatus
TAATATCAGAAAAAAAGTAGATTTTTAAAATAAACACATTACTAAACTGAAGGGGACATTTTATGATGAAAAAGGAAGTTTATAAGGAATATACTAAAACTATAAACATATAAACACTTAACAATAGTACCCAAAGATATGTAAAGCAGGAACTGAAAAAATTGAATACTGAGAGACTTCAATACCACACTTTTGATTATGAATAGAACAACTAAGCAGAAATAATAAGGAAACAGAATACTTGAACATGATAAACCAAGTAGACCTATCAGACATTGATAGATAATTTTAAGAAAAAAGTGGCACAGTACACAATTTTCTCAAGTGTACATTAAACATTCTCCAAGATAGACCATATACTACACCGTAAAACAAGCCTCAACATATTTAAAATGATTGAAATCATGCAGCATGTATCTCCAACCACAATGGCGGTAAATTAGAAATCAATAGCAGAAAGTAATATAGGAAATTCACAAACATGTAGACATTAAACAGCACACTCTTAGATAACCAATGTATCAAAAAGAAATCACAAAGAAAGTTACAGAATACTTTGAGATAAATAAAAAAAAAAATGAAGAACATGATACCAAAACTTATGCTCTTCAGGTAAATCAGTGCTTAGAG
>NW_007781134.1:2587-3034 GCF_000696425.1 Galeopterus variegatus
ACTTTCATCAGGCAGCTGCTGGTTCTCTCGAGCCAGTCTGCACTTTGTACTAAACTTTAAGCATGTTTTATTTGCTTTTGTGTTAGACTTGATGTCTGTGCTGAACTTGCTTCTGTATTAAACTCGGCATGGGCCCTGCTCGGTCTCTGGAGCTTGCCGCACTCTCTCTGTGGAACCTGCGTTTCTTATCTGACATAGTAAACTTGCTCTCACTTTCTACTGTGACTCTGCCGTTGAATTCTTTCCTGTGGCAGAGTCAAGAGCCTGGTAAGAGGAGGTGGTGGGTTGAGGCCAACTATTGGGCCCCCTGGACCATACCTCCAACATCACTGGCATTAAAAATATACATGTAGACCAATGAAACAGAATAGGAAGCCCAGAAAGGAAGCCATTTGATGTGGCCAAATGATTTTTGACAAGGGTGCCAAGATTACTAATGGGAAAAGG
>NW_007781135.1:0-811 GCF_000696425.1 Galeopterus variegatus
TAGTTGGGTGATAAGAGTGATGAGGCAAATTAGTGTTACTTTTCAGGGGATCAAAGACTTCCCACTAGGAGAGTGTGAAGTCTCTTGGTCAAGTGACAAGACTTTTAACGAGAAGAGCATCAAAGGTCTCAACTACTACAAAGGTGTCAGAAAGGAAGAGAATAAGAAAAGGCTACAATTTTGACATAAATTCAACACAGATTTTATTGAGAACATGTTACATGCAGAGAAGACATTTTGACAGGGATGCATATATTATAAACATATGTACTTTGCTCTCAAAGAGCTGGAACGTTATTATATGAAAAGGGACCTAAATAACTGCCGTGAAGGATAGGGAGGGAGTACACGCACAGTACATTTGAAATGTGGTGGGAGTTCAGATGAGGGAGTAACTGTTTGCCACTTGCAAATCAAGGAAGGCCCTCTGGAGGAAGTCACATCAGAGATGGACCTGATGATCCATTAATATTTGACCATGTTGAGGTTGCTAGGACTCCATTACATTCAGGGTTAAAATGTAAATGTCAATACCAGAATACAAGTCAGAACAACAAAGCCTGAAAAATTACATTTAGCTTATAATGATAATTGATTATTAAGCAGATATAAAAACATCATCAAAAGTTTTACAAGGAGAGTTGAAAGGACATCATCATCATGGTGTGTTCAGGTGTGTCCCAAGCTCTTGAGCCTCTGGGTCCTCATTCAAGGAGAGAAGCATGTTGAGTAGGCGAACATTGTGTCCTATAATAAAGTGTATGAGAACAAAGTTGGAGTCAATTGGCATAAGGTGGAGGTGAGAATTGAG
>NW_007781135.1:2055-3034 GCF_000696425.1 Galeopterus variegatus
TCACCTCGCTGAGTGCCTGGCTGCTCCTGCTCACCCCGCATCCACATCACCCACACAGGCTTTGGGTAGAATCCTGAGACATGGCACACCAGCAGCAGACGGCCAGGCCCAGGACTGGGGCCACTGGACAGCCAGGCCTCAGGCCTCACTGCAAAGAATAGGAAAGATATTCAGGCAAATTTCCTAAAACAGACTTAGAGGTTCAGATCTCCACATCAGTTTAGATAGACCCATCTTTCCCACTTCTGAGAGGCTTCTTCTTATCTTAAATTTGAAGGGATGATGAGAAGTTATAATTTTAGAATAAAAAATTATTGGGGGAGGGTGCAGAACTGACCTTGTCGCTGGAGATCTGCCTTCCCTGCATCAAGAAGACCCAAGATGAAACGTGGGCAGGTGTCACTGAGAAGCGTCTGTACTATTTCCTTGTAGACTTGGTACTGATTAAGTGCTCTGCAAACCAGCTGGGCACTACTTCCACCCTTTGGAGATGGCAGCCATGAATTGTTCTGGAAGCTCATGAAATCTGATCCTTGATAAGCTCCCCGCAGGAAGCCTACTGACACCCACCCAGGGTGTAGCTCACAGCCTATTGTCACCTGCATCTCAAATGGATCTGAGGAAGAAAGGTTATGAGTTAGAGGAAAGAGGGAGTAAAAATATAAAACAAAATGAAAGCAAAAGAGGATAGAATCAGAAGTGAGAATTTTGGAGAATTTCAGAGAATGGAGCAAAGTTTGATTTGAGCGGGGTTTCAGAGAAAGTGGAATTTGTGAGATTGGAGGTGAAGGAAAAGATTAATAATCTAAGGAAGAGGTGGAAATGATTCAAAGAAGGTGATGTGAATTGTGTTGACCTGTAAGGACTTAGTGCGAGAGAGCTGGAATAATAACAACCTGGGGGAATGGAATGCATGAGTTACAATGAAGGTATAGATGGAGACTGCTGAGGAGATTGAATGCAGGAGAAAATCACACTT
>NW_007781136.1:0-502 GCF_000696425.1 Galeopterus variegatus
GGCTCAGCTGGTCTAAAGTTGACTCAGGCTTCTGAGAGGAGACTGACAGCTCATCTAAGTCACTCAGCAGGATGACAGCCCCATGAGTCATGCTGCTCTAGGTGGGTGGTTATTAGCAACTTTCTCCTACCCTGGTGGATTAAATGCGTGGAGAGAAGATCATCATTTTGGGGTATGTGCTGCTTTTGAGAAGAAACAGGGGTTAGTGCCAGAGTGGCTGTGACTTGTAGAGGAAGTCAGGCCTGGGCTTAGATCCCAACATGGTCACAGTTGGCTGTGAGGTCCTGGGGTGACTTGAACTTTTGAAGTCTGAGCTTCATCTTCTGTTAAACAGAGGAATCCTACTCATTTCATAGTGTTCTCATCAGGATTAAATGAGATATGTGCAAAGAACCTCGTAAGGTTCCTAAATATGGTAATATTACAGAAATGGGGTGTTGGTTAAAATTTCATTTGCATACCTTAACATGAACTTGAAAATCGAGAGAAGTTAAGTGCCAAT
>NW_007781136.1:2204-3034 GCF_000696425.1 Galeopterus variegatus
CTACCTCCTCTACTTACTAGCTGTGTGCCTCTGAACAAATTACATGCTGTCCTTGTGCCTCAGTGTCCCCATATGCAAAATTTAGGTAATGCGTCTGCCTTATAGAAATAAATGAGATAATAAATGAAAATTAATGGAATAATGAATGGGATGCAATGGATAATGAACAGAAAGTGTGGTAGGGCTTAAATTGCAGGTACAGCAAAGAAACAATAGTTAAAACTTCTAGGATGCTTACTATACATCCAGCCCCATTCAAAGTGTTTTTGCATATATTAAATAAGTTAATCCCCATAACAAACTCAAGTGGAAGATTCTACTGTTATATTTATTTTATAGCTGAAGGAACTGAACACAGGAATATGAAGTAACCACCTCAAGTCATCTGGGATTCAATCAAGGCCATTTGGACCCAGCGTCCTTGTCCAATCATTGTGTTAAAGTGATTCTTCAAAGGAAGCCTGATTATTATCTTTCTGGTTCCCTTTATTCTGGGTAGGAAGTGAAGACAGGAAAACCTGAGCTCTCTGAGTATATGAGCTTTGGCTGTAGGATGCCAGGACCCCTCTGCAGGAATCTGAGCCCTACCTTAGTGCGGATTTGAACCAGGGTCTATGAAGAGCTGAGGTTCAGGGTGGAGTTGCCTTTGAAGGGGTGGGACAGGGTGACACTGACCATTCATCACTCTCTCCCTAATTGTGTTGTATCAACACAGTCTGTCTCTCAGGATCGCCCTGGTCCTTAAGGAGATTGTTGATAAGGTATTAGAGATCTTCATGATTGTGGATAATCTGAGGAATGGCCTCTGTGATAGCAGACAGGGCAAGGAC
>NW_007781137.1:0-895 GCF_000696425.1 Galeopterus variegatus
GAGCATTCGGGCTTCGCCCCGCAAGTGGGGCTGGGCTGGGGGTGACTCACAGAGCTCGCAGAGTTTGCCCGGTCCGGCGCGTTTCACTCCGTTTCTGCTGGCTTTCTTGGCCTTTGTTGTCTGCGCTGTTCATTTGTTCCCGCAGCAGGGCTTGGGTGCTCTCAGGAGTCCTCTTCTGTGTCGGCCCCAAAACCTCGAACCTGCTGCCGCTTGTTTGTCGATGTAAGATCGTTGTTGAAAGAATTATTCACCTTTGTCGCTCTTGGAAATGCAATTAATACTCTGGTATCACAGCGCACAGCTCTCAGGATCGCGCTGTCTCCTGGCACGGCCGCTCCAGACCCATTGCCATCTTGAAATCCCCAAATATATGACTATATATTTAAAGTGACTGCATCAATCACCATTGTTTAGAATAAGATTTTAGATACAGTTACTCAGTAGTGATTATATTTTTCACTGTTAGTGTAAGTAGTAATGATCATTCTCTAGTGTAACTCTGGTTTGCTTTCTAGGCTTAAATGGAAAAAAAACAATTTCCTTGGTTAGCGGTAAGATTCCCATCAGGCCTGTGTTCTTTCAGTCATCTTTATAAAAGCTATTAAAGCTACTAACAAGGATACAGTTTTATTTGGCCATTACATTTGCTCTAGACAGTGAAACCTAAACTGTTTACTTATAGGTCATTAGAGAAAAGGCATTTGTTTACCATTACCAGTGTCTCTCTGAATCTTCTTTTCTTTCCTATAGTGTACAATGCAAGTAGGGGAGCCAGTTTCTTGGCTGTGAAGCTATTCCCAGGGTAATTGATCCACATTGGCAGGGATTTAGCTCCCCACTGCTATACTAAAACCATCTCAACCAGTATTCTCCCTTCTGGCATTTGATCACCATG
>NW_007781137.1:2656-3034 GCF_000696425.1 Galeopterus variegatus
CAACAATGTGGAATTGGCTTTGGAATTTGATAATGGGTGGAGGCTGGAGAACTTTGAGGCACACGGTAGAGAAATTCTCAATTGCTTTAAATAAACACTTGGTAGACATATGGATATTAAAGGTATTTCTGGTGAGGTCTCGCAAGGAAGTGTAATTGGAAGGTCTCAGAGGAATGTCTAATTGGAAACTGGAGGAAAGAAAGACAATCCTTATTATATAGTGTAGAAAACTTAGCTGAATTGTTTACCACAGTTGTGTGGAAAAATGTAAGTGATAGACTTGGGTATTTAGCTAAGGAGATTTCCAAGCAAAGTGGTAAAGGTGCAGCCTTGTTTCTGCTTGCTGGTTATAGTAAAATGCAAGAGGAAGGGCACAAA
>NW_007781138.1:0-205 GCF_000696425.1 Galeopterus variegatus
GTATGTGGGATCCGAACCCTCGGCGGGAGCGCCTCCGTGCTTCCCAAGTGGCGCACTAGCGAAGTGCACCACTGGGCCGGCCCCGAGTCTCTGTTTTATAATTGGCTGCATGCACAGTACCCAGAAAGTCACCTGCAGCTAAGCAGGTCATGGGGAAAGACGGTTGGATAGGTGTAGGTTGTTCCCAGCAGCATTATTCAAGATA
>NW_007781138.1:2464-3034 GCF_000696425.1 Galeopterus variegatus
AAGGTAATATTTCCCCACAAAAAAACAAAAACATACCAAGCCTCTTCCTCAGCCTGGGGGTAGAAGAGTTGATGGCAATACTGAATCCACCTATTTGACAGGAGGAGAAATTGAGGCATGGAAGGAGGGAGGTTCCTGAGTAAGTGGCCAAGCAAGGAGTCAATGTCACAGGTCTCCTTCCCCAGCAGGATCCCGATGGAACAATCTGTCATCAGACTCCCAGCCCTAGCCTCACCTGAGGGAGAAGTTGGGGCTCAGGCCATCCCAGGGCAGTGGGCAGAGGAGGCCATGAAGCTACTGCTGTAAGTGAACTCCTTGGAGGGAGCCAGCTCACCAGCAGGAGAGCCACTGGTGCCACCCGAGCAGCCTCGAAAGGCATGGGGCTGGCAGGACAGGGCTGGAGGTCTTCTGGAAGTGGGGAAGTGGTTCCAAGGGTGGCTCTGTCCTGCCCCTCCTTTTATCCACACCCTTCTGGGCACACCTGCACTTCCCTTCCTCCTGAAGACCTTCTAAAACCCTCTATTTTGCTTGGATAATTCTTTGGTTGACCCAGAATAAGGTGCTACTGGA
>NW_007781139.1:0-418 GCF_000696425.1 Galeopterus variegatus
TAAATTTTTATTTTGTCAATATACAATGTATATGATTATTATGGCCCATCACCGACACCTGAAAAAGGATATTTTCTTAAATAACAATGGTGTAGTTATCTAAATCAGGAAGTTCAATATTGGTACAATACTATCATCTAAATCCATATTTCATATTCAGATTCCACCATCCATCCCTAGTATGTCCTTTATAGCATATTTGATCTCTGTCCAGGATCCAATCCAGGACCATGCACTGCATTTAGTTGCCCTGTTCCTTTAGTCTCCTTTAATCTGGAACAGTTGCTGAGTCTGTCTTATAGTCTGTATAGGGCAGTCATTTTGCAGAATGTCTCTCAAGTTAGTTTTCCCTGATATTTCCTTATGATTGTATTTAGGTCATGTGGGAATAATCACAGGTGATGTTGTGTTTTTCCTG
>NW_007781139.1:2165-3034 GCF_000696425.1 Galeopterus variegatus
GGTGAGGGAGGTATTTGTGGGTTTTTTTGTTTTGTTTTTGTTCTTTGGTTTTTGGCCTTTTCCTAGTCAGGTTTTGTCAATTTTCTTTTCAGGTCCTAACTCAATAATTCCATAGTGTTTGAACAAAGATGCCTGGAAGCTTTGGCAACAGCAAAATTATAGACATTTCTAGAAATAGCTATTTTACTACATTCTGTTCCTTTTTGTTCTAAAGGTGTAGAGAGTTAAAGTCAAGTCTCTATCTTGAACTCCTGAATTTGAGAAAGGGTTTTCTGTATAAAAATGGATTTTTAAAAAAGACCTAAACCCAACCTGAATCCTATGTTAGCATTTGGTTTTGAAATCTACATCACTCCGCACCCCTTGACAGCATATGGGCAGTTTCCCCCACAGTTCAGATTGACAGAAGACATTGCTTATGTAAGTGTGAGAGAGAATGATGATTGTTCTGCAAACAGTGTGCAAAGTGCTAGTTTACATCAGTATGAGAAGATAGCTCTTTGGTTTATAATTAGTAAGTACTTTTGTAAACTTGAACAAGTTTAATACTACATTTGGTTCTTGAAAATTCCATGTTTTCATGTATAGGGAACTTTTGATTTCAGGTGCCTGTTTTCTCTGCTTAAAAATTTTTTAAATTTGATTTAGTGATTTCTCATCCTGCCTCCTAGTCTGCATTCGATCTCAGCTCGCTCAGCTCTACTCCCCTAGAAACCTTTTTTTTTCTGAATCCCGTGAAAGACACAAGTCTGCGTGGATGTTTTTCTATGAGTAAACCTTTTAATTTTTGTCTGATAGCGGAAACACGGCTCTACAGACTAAAAACTTTTTCAGTCATAGTCATTTTTTGGTGAGTCAATCTAGCCATA
>NW_007781140.1:0-758 GCF_000696425.1 Galeopterus variegatus
CCGCGCTCAGCCAGTGAGCGCACCGGCCATCCCTATATAGGATCCGAACCCACGGTGGGAGTGCCGCTGCGCTCCTAGCACCGCACTTTCCCAAGTGAGCCACGGGGTTGGCCCCAAATTTCTATCTTGAAGGCAACCTGGTAACCCCTCTCTCCCTCTAAAAAATTATTTATGTGTCAAATACGTAGCATGAGTTCTCAGGCTTCCAAACACGCTTCTATGGGCCAGAATCATGGCACAAAAGACCTACCTAGGTTAGCTGTTCATTGGATGAAATGGAGATGAATTCACTGGGATTAATATCCAGACTCTACATTTTGTAAATGTAAAGGAATTTTACAGAATGTGGGGCTTTAAAATTATTGTATAGATATCTGCAGTGGGGGGAGTAAAACAGAGTCTTGGGGGAAGGAAGGATTGAATGGCTGTCAATGCGTCAGTCACCTGGAGTCTGAGGCTAATGGGGGGGCAGAGGCCCCACCCAACCCCTGGAGCAGAGCTTTGGGTAGTTCTTGTGTGTCCCAGTTCTCCTGGTCTTGTCCTTTCCACTAATGCTCTCTTAAGGACCTGAACTCCATTCAGTTCCTTTCACGAATCCTTCTCTTTTCAAATAAGGAGGTGGAGAGCAGGTGCTGGAGCTCCACAGCCTCAGAGATGGAAGGGGAGGTCTCCCCCACCCCAAGCAGAACCGTGCAAAAGACTGCCATCCAGAAAGGGAAAAATAACTAATAAACAAGCATTTTCCCATCTGCAAAACA
>NW_007781140.1:2589-3034 GCF_000696425.1 Galeopterus variegatus
AGGGCCTGAAACATGATTCAGGGCCAGCGCACAGAGCCAGCGTCCAGCATTCAGGTAGAAGGATCAGAGCGATCGGGCGTGGCTGGAGGCACCGCCTAAGCAGGTGGCATCATGTCACCGTCTGGGGCGGGGTCCTGTGCGTGCCTGGCAGGGCTGAGGTGCACAGCGGTCCTTGCCTAGGCTGTTGGTACACAACAGCTTTCCCTTCACTTGCAGTGGGTGGAGTCGTCTACTGTTTCTCTCACTCCCTAGATTACAATTTCCTTAAGCAGAGGTCAGCTCTGTCATCCTGGTGCACCCCCGTGCCCAGCACAATTCCTAGCACAGAGTAAGTCCTTGCCAATAGTTATTGAATAAATGATGAGCATTTGAATTTACATGTGCGGCATGCTCTCTATCCCCCCAAATTCAAGGAATTTTTTATTGCTAGATGTTGAAGATCTAA
>NW_007781141.1:0-3034 GCF_000696425.1 Galeopterus variegatus
CCCTGATGCTTAGTGATGCTGAGCATTTTTTCATGTGTCTGTTGGCCATTTGTATATCTTCATTTGAGAAATGCCTGCTTAGTTCTTTGCCCATTTTTAAATTGTATGTCTGTCTTTGTGCTAAGACAATACAATTTTAATCACTTTAGCTTTGTGATATATGCTGAAATCAGGAAGTATAATGCCTCTAGGTTTGGTCTTTTCTTTCAGGTTTATTTTGACTATTCAGGGTCTTTTGTGATTCTACATGAATTTTAGAATTGTTTTTTTTTTTTCTATTTCTGTAAACAGTTCACTGAGATGTTGATAGGGATTGCATTGAATCTGTAGATTACTCTGGGTAACGTGAACATTTTAACAATATTAATTCTTTCAGTCTATGAATATGAGACATCTTTCCATTTGTTTTGTCCTTTTAAATTTCTCTCATTGATGTTTTGTAGTTTTCAGTGTACAAGTCGTTAACTTCCTTAGCTGAGTTTATTTCAAAGTGTTTTATTATTTTGTGGGCTATTGCAAATGGGATTGCTTCTTAATTTCCTTTTCAAATAATTTTATATTACTGCATAGAAACACAACAGACTTCTGTATATTTATTTTGTTTCCTGAAGCTTTTCCAAACTAACTTATTAATTCTAACTGGTTCCTTTTTTGTTATTGTTTTGGGTGGAGCCTTTAGGATTTTCTGTATATAGGATCATATTGCCTGTAAGCAGGAACAATTCTTCTTTCTTTCTGATTTGGGTTTCTTTCTTTCTTTCTTTCTTTCTTTCTTTCTTTCTTTCTTTCTTTCTTTCTTTCTTTCTTTCTTTCTTTCTTTCTCTCTCTCTCTCTCTCTTTTGTATTACTGCATAGAAACACAACAGACTTCTGTATATTTATTTTGTTTCCTGAAGCTTTACCGAACTAACTTATTAATTCTAACTGGTTCCTTTTTTGTTATTGTTTTGGGTGGAGCCTTTAGGATTTTCTGTATATAGGATCATATTGCCTGTAAGCAGGAACAATTCTTCTTTCTTTCTGATTTGGGTATCTTTTTTTCTTTATTTATCTATTTTTTTTTTCTTTCTTTTTTTTTTTCTTTCCTAATTGCTCTGGTTAGGACTTCTAGTAGTATCTTGAATAGAAGTGGTGTGAGTTGGCATCCTTGTCTTGTTCTTGATCTTAGTAGAAACACTTTCAGTTTTTTTCCATTGTTAATGATATTAGCTGTGGGTTTTCCATATATCACCTTCAATTATGTTGAGGTAATATTCTTCTCTTCAGAGATATTCTATTCTATCTGTTGAGAATTTTTATCATAAAAGGGTGTCTTTTTAAACAAAAGACAGCAAGTGTTAGTGAGATTGTGGAGAAATTGGAACCCTTGTACACTTTTGATGGAAATGCAAAATGGTACAACTGTTATGGAAAACAGTATGGAGTGTCTTCAAAAAACAATAGAACAACCATATGCTTCAGCAAACCCACTTCTTTGTATTTATCCAAAAGAACTGAATTTTTCCAAAAGAATCTTAAAGAGATATTAGCACTCCCATGTTCATTGCAGCACTATTCACAATAACAAAATGTGGCAACAATCTAAATATTCATTGTTGGATTAATAGATTTTTAAAAGTGATATATATGTACAATGGAATATTCCTTGGCTTTAAAAAAAAAGAAAGAAGAAAATTCTGCAATATGTGAAGACATAGATGACTCTTGAAGACATAATGATAAGGAAAATAACCCAATCACAGAAAGACAAAACTGCATGATTCCACATATACGAGGTTTCCAAAATAGTCAAATTTATGAAAGCAAAGCACAGAATGGTGATTGCTAAGGGTTAAGGGGAGGAAGAAATGGGGAATTGCTAATCAAGTGGTACAAAATTTCAGTTATGTAAGTTGAATAATTCTAGAGATCTCTTGTACAGCATTTTGTCTATGAATAACAATATCATATCGTGCACTTAAAAATCTGTTGAGGGTAAATCTCATGTTCTTACCACAATAAATTCTTTAAGAAAGGAAAAGAAACAGACATCAATGGCAATTTTTATATTGTTAGATAATGGCTGTTGCAAAAAACAAAACAAAAAAAAAACAAAAAAACGTATATCTATAAAAAGTAACCCAGTCCTGGATTTCGTAAGTAAACTAGGGGTATCTTTTTATCTGACTGACATTTTAGAGATGGGTAGAGAATCATTTTAGCTTTCTACAGATATTGCACAGATGATACTCATCTTCTGATACACATTTTCTAGGGTTATATATGTGTGTGTGTGTGTGTGTGTGTGCGCGCGCGTGTGTGTATAACAACACTGTATGCTGATTTCTACAAATTTAAAAAAAATTCTGCTAATACTTCTTATACTAATAATAATTGTAAAAGATACCAGGGATAAAAAGTCTGGAGGCAATTAAGCCTTAGACGATAACTTGCTCAAGAATGCAAAGCTCCATCCTTTGAAGTTGCCAGTGAAGAGCCTAAACAGACTTAACCTTTTGAGAATTGAGGCAGACTATATAACTTTGCTTAATTTTGAAAGGTGTACTCATTCGTAATTAAGTGTTATGTAGACAACACTAAAACATATTTTAATTAATTACTAATGGTAAATATATTTTATAACAACCCATCTTATGTACTATTTGTAATTCAGAAAATATATTATTTTAACATATTTTATAGTTCAAGATCTTCTCTTCCTACCAGCCTTTTTCTCTAACATTTGTTACGAAAATTTTAAGTCTCAAGTATCTCTTACCTATATTCACCATGATCGCATTTACCACATCTTTATCTCCCTTTATACTGACACACACATGCACACATTTTAAGCATTTAAAAATAGGTTGCAGACTTCATGATATTTTATCCCTGTAAAAACAAAGACTTTCTCCTATAAAACCAATATACCATTAGCACACTCAATAAATGCCACATTGAAACAGTATTATCTAATAATGAGCTGCCCAGCTGTAGTACCAGTAATGTCCTTTATATCTGTTTATGTTCAATTCAGGGTTTTTTGTTTTGTTTT
>NW_007781142.1:0-531 GCF_000696425.1 Galeopterus variegatus
CCAACCTGATACTACCAGCAGCTTCTATGCTCCCCAGAAGGTAGAAATAAACTTGAAGAGGCACGGTCACTGGCCTAGAATCCCAGGCCTGGGGAAGATCTAGTCCATTAACCTTGGCCGTGCGCTTGTGGCAACCTTGGTTTTCTTTATCTAAGATAAAAAAGGAGAGTTGGATTTTCAAACTTTTTTTCTCAACCGTGGAAACCTTTCTTCAAAGAAAAACTGACAAATACGTGACGCAAATACGTGAGAACATCCTTCATGGCGCGGCTGTGTTTGACACGGGAAGCGGGACTTTGTGCCCCATACTCCTTCCTCATATGCCCAGAAACCCCAGGGTGCTTTTGAGCTCTATTTAAAAACCCACAAATGTGGCCCAGCCATTCTGCTCCTAGGTATTTACCCAAGAGAAATGAAAACACATGTCCACACAAACACTTGCACACAAATATTTGTTGCTGCCTTTTAGGTAATAGCCCCAAACTGGAAGCAACGCACATGTCCATCAGCAGGTGAATGGATAAGCAGATG
>NW_007781142.1:996-3034 GCF_000696425.1 Galeopterus variegatus
AGAAAAACTGACAAATACGTGACGCAAATACGTGAGAACATCCTTCATGGCGCGGCTGTGTTTGACACGGGAAGCGGGACTTTGTGCCCCATACTCCTTCCTCATATGCCCAGAAACCCCAGGGTGCTTTTGAGCTCTATTTAAAAACCCACAAATGTGGCCCAGCCATTCTGCTCCTAGGTATTTACCCAAGAGAAATGAAAACACATGTCCACACAAACACTTGCACACAAATATTTGTTGCTGCCTTTTAGGTAATAGCCCCAAACTGGAAGCAACGCACATGTCCATCAGCAGGTGAATGGATAAGCAGATGATGGTATATTTGCACAATGCAGTACTACTCAGCAAGAAAACGGAGTGAATGATCTACTTGTACGTGCAACAGGGCTGAACCTCAAAATCATGATACCCAAGTGAAAGAAGCCAGGCCAAAAAAGATGTGTGTGATACAATTCCATTTACATAAAATTCTAGAAAATGTAAACTAACCTATAGTGACAAAAAGCAGACCAGTGGTTGCCTGGGGATGGGGGTGGGGAGGGAGAGCAGGATTATTAAGGGGAATTAGGAAACTTTAGGGATGATGGAAAACGTTCCACCTTGATTAAGGTAATGGGTTTATGGGTATATGCATATATCAACACACATCAAATTGTGCACTTCAAATATGTGCAGTTTGTTGTATGCTAATTATACTTCAATAAAGTGGTAAAAGAAAATAAAGGCCACCAGATTGTTTTATCTTGGAGAACTAACCTAAAAAGCATAAGTCTCATTGAGTTCTCATCAAAGCTAGTCCTGTGACCTTATCTCTCCAGGGAACTGTGTTGAGCCCAATTTCTGTCCTGCTAGTGTTCAGTGACCCAGCTGGTGAGAGGTTCTGGAAGTTTCCAGAAAGGCACATGTATTAATTTATTTTCTGTTGCTTATAACAGAATACCTGAACCTGTGTGATCTATAAGAAACCAAAATTGATTTCTTACAATTTGGGAGGCTGAGAAGTCCATGGACCAATGGGTGCATCTGGTGAGAGCCTTCTTGGTGGGGCGTCTCTGTACAGTCCCTAGGTGAGAATGGCAAGAGTGTTTTTATGTGCTCAACTGCTCTGCTTATAAAGCCCCCATTCTGCTCCCTGATAGCCCACTAAACCATTGACCCCGTGATCCATGAATGGATTAATCCATTCATGAAGGCATAGTCCTCACAATCCAATCAGCTCCCAAAGGCCCTGCTTTCCAAGTGCCATAGTCGGATTTAGTTCCAACATGAGCTTTGGTGAGGACAAACATCGAACCCACAGCAGCACATGAGAAAACCTCTCTCCCCTTTTGCTGGCAAATAACATCAGAACCCAGCATTTTCTATTTCCAAGTGGCTGCAAAGCAAGAGTACCACAGCCTGACTTGCTGTCTCCTCACTTGGCAGGGCTGGCTGTGCTCCCATTTATGAGCCTTTCAAAAAGCCTACCCCCCATCCTTGGCCCCCAGACTTATTTTTGTTTTAATCTTTAGATCGTCTTCTTGGAGGGGCTCACTCCCACCTGGGAAGACAGGTCCCTTGAGGTCCCATCCTCTAGGAGCCACTTCTCCAGGAAAGGGGGTCACAGTTCAGCCAGCAGAGGGTGGAGGGTGGGTGTTGGCTTATGGATTTTCCAAACATTAGAATGAAATGAATAAAACACACCTGTGCTGCCAGGTGTAAAAGAGAAGCAAAGCAGACGTTTATCTGCTTCCTTCTCTACCAAGAGCCTCTAAGTGCCCAGTGGGACTCGGAGACTTACCAGGAAAGTACTAATCAAGCATGAGTTTGCTGGTTTGATTGTTTTTTTAAAAAAATTCTTTCTCTGTGCCTGTACCTGTTATATGTGAGTACTGTGCTAGGTGTTGGGAAATGCATGGAAAACTCACAATCGAGTGGGCCACGATCCAACCAGAGATGAGACAGGGTGCCGTGAAGTGCGGTGGAGGGGCGCGAGCAGTTACGTGCCTTTTTGAGGCCACACCGAACACATTCTATATTCCTGTATGCTTCCAAA
>NW_007781143.1:0-363 GCF_000696425.1 Galeopterus variegatus
TCAGGAAGTTTTTCCCAGCTCCGATAAACTATTTGAGGTGCTGTGGATTGGAAAAGGCAATGTTATCCTCTTTGCATTCCATGAAAGTGATCATTTGAGCAGAACAAAGGAACAAATGAGAATCAGAACCTCTAGCCTTACAAATCAATCCTGAGGTCCTCTGCATACAAAGTCCCAATGGAAGCAATACCTGTCAGTGCTGACCCAGCTGGCTTTCATCAGAGCAGCCAGCCCCGACTATCCAGCCTTGATGGAGACTGACTACTGAGGAAGAAGCCTGCAGATGCTGCCCTGGGGGCTTCTATGAAGACTGCTGCTTAGTATGGAGAGGTGGCATCCAAAGTTTAAGCTGGTGGAGGTGCA
>NW_007781143.1:2463-3034 GCF_000696425.1 Galeopterus variegatus
GTTGATTTATTGATGCTTCTCGTCCTGAAAAAATATATTCATTATGCTTAAAAAATATATTTATCATGACAGAATCTTAAACATACACAAAAGTGGAGAGAACGTTACAATGAATCCCCGTAAGCCCATCACCTAGATTTAATAATGAGCAAGATTTTGCCACATTTGCTTCATCTTTTTTTTTTCTTTGTTTTTCCTTTGATGAAATAGAAGTCCTTTGGTGACACAAAACCCAGATATGTCAGTGTGCCCCTGTGTACTTCAATATGCATCCCTGAAGGAATAGGGCCATCTTCTTACATAACCACAATGCTAAGTACTGTCACCTTATCACATCTAACAAAATTAATAAGCCTTTGTTATTAACCCATCCTTATCAAATGTCCCCAGTTGTCTCAAGAATGCCATGTACATTTGGTTAGTTCAAATGAGGATCCAAACAAGGTCCATGCATTATAATTGGTTGATAGGTATATCTTTCAGGTTTCCTTTAATGTAAAATAAACCCCTCTCTCCTTTCTTTCCTATCACTGACTATTGTTATGCAGAATGTCCACATTCTTTTTTTTTT
>NW_007781144.1:0-1301 GCF_000696425.1 Galeopterus variegatus
CAAAGATTTCTTGAATGTGACTCCAGAAGCATAGGCAATAAAAGCCAAAATAGACAGATGAATTTGTGTCAAATTAAAAAGTTTCTGCACAGCAAAGAAAGAGTGAAAAGACAACCCACAGACCAGAAGAAAATATTTGCAAATCATACTTTTGATAAGGGACTGATATCCAAAAAACACAAGGAAGTCAATCTATGCAATGACAAGACAACAAATAACACCATTAAAAAATGAGCAAAGGGCTTGAATAGATATTTCTCAAAGAAGAAATACAAATGGCCAACAGATGCATGAAAAAATGCTCAACATCTTTAATCATCAGAGAAATGCAAATTAAAACTACAATGATATATCACCTCATGCTTGTTAGATTGGCTATTACCCAAAAGTTGAAAGATAACAAGTTTTGGCAAAGATGTGGATCAAAGGGAACTCTTATGCACTGTTGGTAGTATTATAATTAGTACAACCATTTTGGAAAACAGTATGGAGGTTACTCAGAAAACTGAAAATAGGATTACTATATGATCCAGTAATCCCACTACTGGGTATATACCCAAAGGGATTGAAATCATTATGCTGGATAGATGTCTGCACTCCCGTGTCCATTGCAGCATTAACCACAACAGCAAAGATATGGAAATAACCCAAGTTCCATCAGTGGATTAAAGGATTTTCTAAATGTGGCATATATACGCAATGGAATACTACTCAGCTTTAAAAAAAAATACAGGAAATTCTGTCATTTGTGACAGTATGGATGAACCTAGACGACATTAAGTGACATAAACCAAGCACAGAGAGATAAATACCATATGATTGTACTATGTGGAATCTAAAAACGTCAGACTCATAGAAGTAGAGAGTAAAACAGTAGTTACCAAAGGCTGGAGAGGTGGAGGGATGGGGAAGGAATGGACAGGGAAAGGGAAGATGTTGGTCAACAGGTACAAAATTAGTTAGATAGGAGGAATAAGTTCTGGTGTTATATTGCACAGCACAAAGACTATAGTTAATAATCTATTGTATATTTCAAAATGGCTAAAAGAGAGAATTTTTAATTTTCTTATCATAAAAAAATGATAAATATTTGAGGTGATGGGTATGTTAATTAACCTGATCTGATCATTTCACAGTGTATATATGTATTGAAATGTCATGTTGTACCCCATAAATATGTACAATTATTGTCAATTAGAAATAAAACTTTTTTGGAAAAACAAGCTATTTGAGATTGAGGGTTTTCTTTTTGCTTCCAAACAAGATTTACCAAAATGAAGCTCTTCAAAAAGCCATATTTG